>NC_136486.1:34769065-34801565 GCF_053919585.1 Euprymna scolopes | reverse complement strand
AGAAATTTGAGGGATTTGGAGAACTACTGCATTGAAGAATGGTCAAAAATCAGTGTTGATACTTGTAAAAACCTTGTTGATAAATATCCAAAACGGTTACAGGCAGTTATTATGAATAAAGGGCATGCTATTGACTATTAGTAAGAGAGGTATGAATAATTTTGAACTAGTGCCATTATTGTTTTTCTTTGTATAATGTTTCAAACTTGCATAATTTATTTATTTGTTGAGTTTAAATTAAATGCTTATGTTTGATTTATTGTTTGAAATCCCTTTAATATTGTCTACCTTCTTGTTTGAGCAATATTTTTATAGAAATCTCAAAGATTCGAGGGGTATGAATAATATCGGGCACAAGTGTATATATATATATGTATATATGTATGTGTGTATATGTATATATATATATATATATATTATCTATTTAAAAAATATATTATCTATTAAAATATATATATAAATATATATATATATATATTATCTATTTAAAAATATATATTATCTATTTAAAAAGGATATATATATATATTTAAAAAGAATATATATATTTAAAAAGAATATATATATTATATTTAAAAATATATATATTATCTATTTAAAAATATATGTATATATATTATCTATTTAAAAATATATATATTATCTATCTAAAAAATATATGTATTATCTATTTAAGAATATATATATTATCTATTTAAAAAATATATATTATCTATTTAAAATATATATATTATCTATTTAAAATATATATATTATCTATTTAAAAATATATATTATCTATTTAAAATATATATATTATCTATTTAAAATATATATATTATCTATTTAAAATATATATGTATTATCTATTTAAGAATATATATATTATCTATTTAAAAATATATGTATTATCTATTTAAGAATATATATTATCTATTTAAAAAATATATGTATTATCTATTTAAGAATATATATATTATCTATTTAAAAATATATGTATATATATTATCTATTTAAAAATATATATATTATCTATCTAAAAAATATATGTATTATCTATTTAAGAATATATATATTATCTATTTAAAAAATATATATTATCTATTTAAAATATATATATTATCTATTTAAAATATATATATTATCTATTTAAAAAATATATGTATTATCTATTTAAGAATATATATATTATCTATTTAAAAAATATATATTATCTATTTAAAATATATATATTATCTATTTAAAATATATATATTATCTATTTAAAAATATATATATTATCTATTTAAAATATATATATTATCTATTTAAAAATATATATATTATCTATTTAAAATATATATATTATCTATTTAAAATATATATATTATCTATTTAAAAATATATATATTATCTATTTAAAAATATATATATTATCTATTTAAAAATATATATATTATCTATTTAAAATATATATATTATCTATCTAAAAAAATATATATATTATCTATTTAAAAAATATATATATTATCTATTTAAAATATATATATTATCTATTTAAAATATATATATAATCTATTTAAAAATATATATTATCTCTCAAAAATATATATATTATCTATTTAAAAAATATATTATCTATTTAAAAAAATATCTATTTACCGTTTTTCCTTCTTTTTCCTTTTTTTTTATCTTCTCTAACATTTTCATCTGATCGTTAAATTTCAATATAACATATATTTCTTATCAATCTGTTACATATGCATTTTTAAATGCATTAACATTTTCTGTTACATCTTAGTGTAAAAAAGATTTCTATCAGTCTGTTACACATGCGTTTTTAAATGCATTAACATTTTCTGTTACACCACAGTGTAACATATATTTTTAAAGTGTACCACGGTGTAACATATATTTCTTATCAGTCTGTTCCAAATACGTTTTTAAATGCATTAACATTTTCTGTTACATCTCGGTGTAAAATAGCTTTCTTATCAGTCTGTTACACATGCCCCTATAATCTCCGCACCCTTTCAGGGGAGATCCGGTTGGTGCTTTTCCTTCTCGGTCTATCCACCTTCCTTGACCTTTCACGGCCATTTCTGTAGTACCACCACATGCGTTTTTTTTATTATTATTAGTAGTAGTAGTAGTAGTAGTAGTAGTAGTAGTAGTAGTAGTATTTTAATGATACTCACATTTAAAAGAATGATAATGGATAAACAATATTGGAATGAATTTACTTCCCCCATACACCCCCAAAAATAATACGGCATCTGAATTTGATATTTTAGTTTTCTGCAATATGATGCAACTTGATGCGAAGCAGGGAAGGTAAGCGCGGAGGTGGCGAGCGATTACGGGTAGGAAATCGGATAAGGAAGCGAGAGAATAAAAAAAAAAATAATGCACAGAATTTAAAAAAATAAAAAAGTAAAAACAACGACAGGAAACAAATAAGAATAAAAAATAATAATCCAAGCCTGAAGAATTTGGTTACTAACCCACCAACCCATTCACTCAACAGAGAAGAAAATACCCCCCAAAAGAACAAAAAAAATTACTAGAAAAAAAAATTAATACCACCAAAAACCTAATAGATTTTAGCCTGTTTTCAACCAATCCTGTCTGCCACCCTTCCTCTCTATGACACTCAACACCCTGTCAACCCGAGTTCGTAATAAACTCTGACATAACAGAAATCAAAGTAATAAACTCTGACATAACAGAAATCAAAGTAAAAAAAAACTACTAATCAAATAATAGCAAACTATTATTTGTACTCACTAGGAGTTCTCAAACAGATCATCATCCAAGATAATTCACTGATAATAACCGGTGGTCTTCGCTGGAGCGATGCTTACAACAAATCTCCCCAGATTTCCGAATGCCCCCCACCTCTTCTGATAACCTTTGCAAATAGCTTTGCATTATCAATACAGTCGCTTACCATTGACTTCTCTTTGGTTACAACCATTAGTCTTCACTGAAATTTGGGTACCCACAAGCCTCCCCATACTCCCAGTCCTTTTCGCATTTATCCAGTAAGAGGTTTGGTTAGTGCTTTTTTTCTCTCTTTAGCTTCCATACTTCTTGACCTTTCAGAACTATTGGTGTATGCCGATATTATCGCCATTCTTTTAGAGAGGGAGTGGGGAAATTAACTTACAATTTTACTGTTTCAATTTTCTGGGTTTCATGTGGTATCCCTTTCTATCTTTTTCTTTTACTCTCGTTGCAATTTACATATCACTAGCATGGGTGCCCGACATTGCCCGGGTGTTTGGAGGTGTGTGTTGATAAAAAAAAAGTGGTAGTAGGCAGACAGGCTCGAACCCGTACCGCAAAGGACGAAAAGAACATGAAAATAAGAAACGTGACGTCTTTTTCGTTGCATCCATCGCCAAACCGGAAGTGGCGAAAGTTTAAATTAAGGATAGCCAATCGAAAAGAGGAGATGACTTTCGAAAATATCGGCGAAAAAACCGACTCTTCCTCGTAGAAAAGTGACCAGTTGAGGGTGAAGGAAGGAATTAATGGTTTTAGGCAATTTTTTTATATTTGTCGTCCGAAGAGTCGAGCTTCAAAACGATACCGATCTTGTGAAAATTCGTCACCTCTGTCGAAAGTTTTAGGCAGACATACAAACATACATACATACATTTAAACAGACAAGTGAGATTTCTATTATAGATGGTTTGTGTCTTATAGGCGAAAAGTTGACAAATTCAAAGGTTTTCCTTAAGCATTAAACTGTTTTCACAATGAAGAAGGAAAAGAAGTTTAAAGTAGAAAAAAAGGCAGAGAAAGAAAGAGGACCAACAAAACCTGGATGAGAATTGAGGCTGGAAACCCAGATCAATAAACTAAAGGAAGAAGTGAAAGTGATAATTAAGATGAAAACAACTAGAAGGGGTTGTAAAAGTAGAACTGCGACCAGCGAAGAGAGGCTCAGCAAGAAACAGGAAGAAGTGAAAGAAAAATAGAAGCAAAAGAAGCGATATTAAGATGATAACGATACAAATCTGAACAGTGCAAGCAAAACGGGACCCTTGAAAATAATGAAAGCCAATTCTACGAAAATATAAATGGAGGGAAAACAAAAACAGAACAACTGGACCCGATAGAAACAAGATGCTACTGAAAACAAATATGGGAAGAGCGAAAGGATTATAATAGAAATGCAGAATGGCTGAAATAAATGAAAGAAGAGTCACAGCAAATCGAAGAAGGAACAGAGAATGAAATCAGCAAGGAAACCCTCAAGACAACCTTGCGAAAAATGGCCAATTGGCGAGCACCAGATCATGGCGGAATACATGTCTATTGGTTTAAGAAATTCGCAACACTATATGAAAGGCTAGTTCAGTACCTGAAAAGATGCAGCCACGGCACACATGTATCAGAATGGATGCCCAAAGGTAGAACTACACTGGTGCAAAAAGACAGAGAAAAAGGTATCATCTTCAGCAACTACATATCTATAACCTGTTTACCTAATGTGGAAAATATTAACTGCACAACTGAAGGAACAAATTTATCAGTGCCCTCAGAATCGAGGAGTACTTTCAGGGGAACAGAAAGGATGTCAAAAAGGAAAAAGAGGAAAACAAAAGAAGAAAAAAAAACTTGGCCACGTCATGAATAGACTATAAGAAAGTATGTGATAGGATCCTACAGGAATGCCTGCAAATGTACAAAATACCTGTTAATATAATCAATGTGAGAAATAATATAATGGGATTTTAACTGACAGCTGATGGACGAGAAATAACTTAAATCAAAATACAAAGAGGATTCTTCCAAGGTGGTTTCTTATCATTCTTACTGTTCATTACAGCCAAGATGCTTCTGAACAATTTTTGAAAATGCTAAACCGAATACAAGTTCACTAACGCAGAAGAAAGAATGAATCACCTAATGTACATGGACGAACTGAAACTGTTTGTAAAAACAAAGACCGAACAAGAAACACTAATAAACACGACCAGAATCTTTAGCAAGGATATCCCTATGGAAAAGTGCACACTGCTGATCATGAGGAGGGAAAAACTGGAAGCAACAGAAGGAATAGTACTACTTAATCAAACCGAGATGAGGGCACTAGGTGAACATGATAGCTGCAAATACTTGGGAGTGCTGTAAGCTGTAAGACACTATCCAAGCAACGGAAATGAAAGAGCAAATTGGAAAGGAATACCTCAGAAAGACAGGAAAACTCCTCAAAACTAAACTATATAGTAGAAACCTAATTAAAGGCATAAACACGTGAGCAGTGTCACTAATAAGATACTCTGAACTGTTTATAAGCTGGACCAAAGAAGAACGAAGGGACCTCGACCAGAAGACCAGGAAACTCATGACAATACACAATGCACTACACCCGAAGGGTTATACTGACCGATTCTATGTGAAAAGGAAAGACGGAGGAAAAGGGCTGGTCTCTATTGAAGACTGTGTAAATAACACAAAAAAGAATTAGAAAAATACATAATGCAGAACATCAAAAGAATAATTAGTGCAGCAAGATACACTGAAGAAACAAACAAGATAGAAAAAAGACGAGAAATAAGAAGAGGAAAGAAAATGTGAAGCTACACGGACGATTCATAAGGATTACAAAAAATGAAACTAACGAAAACACCTGGAAATGGCTACAAAAAGGAAACCTAAGCAGGGAAACTGAATCACTAATAACGGCTTCACAAGATAACTCGATTAGAACCAACCTCATCAAAGCAAGGGTCGACAAGATACAAGAAAACAGCAAATGCAGACTCTACAGACAAAGAGCCAAAACAATAAACCATATAAGTGAATGCAGCAAACTCGCTTGAACAGAAAATAAAGTGACACGATCAAGTGGGGAAGGCAGTACATTAGTAATTATGCAAAAAATTGCATCATGAACACACAGATAAATGGTACAAACACAAACCGGCAGCAGTACTGGAAAATGAAAGTCACAAGATCCTATGGGACATGGATACACAAACAAGAAGACCCGATGCTATAATAGTAAACAAGAAGGAAAGTTCTGCCAGATTGTAGATTTTGCCATTCCAGCAGACCACAAAGTGAAGATCAAGAGACTAAAAAGCGGAGAAAATACACAGAACTGGCCAGAGAGTTCAAAGGCATTTGGATAATGAAGAAAGTCAAGATAACACCATTAATAGTAGGAGCACTAGGAACGATACCACAAAAAAAAAAGAACGGGAGAGAGTGGAATCAGACGAATGGCCGAGAAGATACAATGGATTTTAATAATAGATCCTGCAGAAATATTAAGGAAAACGCGTGAATGTGGAGACTAACACCACACATTAACTACATGCAAAACTGGGCACAGAAAGAGCTACAGATGTAAAGCACGAAGAAACACGAAGGAACATCACATGGAATCATGAAAACTGAGAGTGTATAATTGTAAGGTACCGCTCCCTTTTTTATGTGTATGTGTGTTAGTGTCACTATAGGCCATAAACGGGCACCACATCAAATAATAAGGGTCAAGGAGAATGGAAAGACCGAGGAGAGAAAGCACTAGCCAGACCTCCGCTGGCTGAGTGCAAAGAGGACTGAGAACTTGGGGAGGCTTATTGCCACGCAAATTCCAGTGAAGACCATTCCTAGTGAGTAAATAATAATAAAAACAATAAGAATTATTATTATTATTATTATTATTATTATTATTATTATTATTATTATTATCTATACTCATATAGTTTCTTTTGTGAAGCATATTCATATTAAAAACTCTTTTTCCTATTTTTTTTTTTAAATGAAAATACAACTTTCTCATATAGGGGTCATGGAATTGCATTTACTAGCAAAAGATCTAGCTAGTTTGCACTAGGATAGCATGTTTGTTATTTATTTTGTGCATCATGCTTACATCCGAGTGACTGTCGTTTAATTATTATGGACTTCCATTTCTTGTAATAAATAATTTTACCAAGAATTCTTCATAAGTTTTCGTTTCGGTTTCAACATAACTCCAAATTTAATTATGGTAATTTTGAAATTACATAGTTATTATTTTAACCTTTCAGATATATATCATTTTTTCTTTAACATTATCGTTTTTTTTCTACATACTTTCTTAATACTTTATAACTTAATAATCCTTTATTTTAATTCTTTATTCCTTCTTTGCTTGGCCGTTTTTTTATCTGCAATTTCCGTTTTAGTCTTTAAATATTCCTATCTATCTAATATATCAATCTACCTACACATTCATATCCTGTAAGTATATTTACTTATATTTTACTATGTGCATTTACTTACATACTTACTTGCTTTATCCGGAGTTTGCAGATACCGGCCATCCTCTCCCCTTAAATTTTTTTATTTTATATTTTATTTGTTATATTTTATTTTTTATTTATGTATTTATTTATTCCACTTAGTGTCTTTTAATAACTCTTGCTGACATTTTCTTAAGTAATTACCTGTACATTTCAATTGACCATTTTTTTGCCCTATATTTTTCGCGCCTTTTAACGTCATTTTGTCTGGATCATTTTTACATTTGCTTTTCTATTTTATATTGAATTCTATCACCATTTTTTCTCTCTTTTTCTTCATTGATTGTTCTTAATTACACTTTGTCTCAGCAGCCTTGTTAAACGCATATCTTATTTTTCTTTCATTAATATTATTGGAATTTTCCCCCCTTTTCCTTGTCCATATTTGTGAATCATTCCCCGGATTTTGACCTATTGGATTATTTTGGACCAGCTTTCAATTACCCGATTTGCTTGGATTTTATTTGTGTGAATGGAAATTTAATTAACTTTCTTGGATTTACATTTTTAGATTTTACCATCATTGGATACTTTACCTTTCACAAGACTATCCATTCACGTGGAATCACATTTTTCTTCACCATATTCCCTCTGCTTCACTTTTTGTTATCAAGTAAGATCTTTGACTTACTTGCAGTTTCATCAAATTTTTTGTATGCAAATCCGATCCCGCATTTTGCTAATTCCTACCCTCTGATGAGAAAGAAAGTATTTCTTCGAAACTCTGCGGATTAAGGACTATCCACATATTAAGTGTTTCCTTTTCAGGTTAAATATGTTTTTAACTCTTTTTCAAAGTGTTTCTTAACATGTTTTATTAACTATTTGCTCTTATATATATATATATATATATATATATATATATATATATATATATATATATATACATATATATGTATATATATATATATATATGTTTAAAATAATTTTCGTACCAAACTCCTCTGTCAGCTTTTGATCTAAAGGCATGAAACTTTATATATAGGATATTTTAAACCAGGTGAAACTTTGTAGCCAGGGAAAATCAGTGCAAAAGTGTGAAAAGTAAAGAAATAGAATTTGGCAGGTGATGGTCGAATGACGGCATTACGAATATGCATGCGTAACGTAATAGCTATTGGTCTACGTTTTAATTTTTAGCCTTGCAGCAAACATATATTCATAGCTCAGGCATTAACGTCAAAGAAAAAAGTAAATTGTAAGGTAAATGTTTTGCTTTTGATTCTCGATGGTGTCACACGAGTCATTTTTTTTTACTTTTTAAAATCATTACTATATATTGGGTCTAATATATAATAATAAATACGAAATCTGCATTAATAAAAATACCATATTTAAGCATATTTCACGACCTGGCAATGCCAGGCAGGATGCTAGTTATTATTATAATAATAATAATAATAATAATTATTATTATTATTATTATTATTATTATTATTATTATTATTTCACTTAGATTTCTCACACAGGTCATCATCAGTAATTGCCTACTAATAATAACTAGTGATGTTCCATGGAGTCTGGGTGACAGCAAGTCTTCCCTGATTTCCGGATTTCCTTTATTGAAATCTCGTGTATATATATATATATATATATATATATATATATATATATAAATAAATATATATGAGCACATATATATAGAGATACACGCATACATATATATATATGCATATCTACATATATATAATTATTTTCATTGTTTTGACTCTCGAGTATATATCCAACACAGATACAATTAATCAACCGAGAACCACATCACTCTACATAAAAACATATAAGATATCTATGGATATATACATGAGAATCAAAACACGGAAAAGAATATGCTGTTGTCATAGCCCTAATAATTATATATATATATATATATATATATATATATATATATATATATATATAGTAAGTTATAAAATATATATGGCGATTAAGCTACACTGAATATTCCGCATTTCATCCACTCTAGGACTCTTCAGGCTTATGCGCAAATTTTGTGGTTGTCTTGCGTTTTTATATACGCACCTTCTATTGAGATTTTAGTTAGCCAAGCAGCTTTCTAGTATCCACCAAAGCAATCACCTAGTTTTAAAATATAGAAAACAAAAATAAATGTACGTTTATACAGTTCAACATCATAGACTTTTATCCCTCGATATCTGAAGAACTTTTTAACAATTTGCCGAGGCATACACCGATATATCCTCTGAAGAAATCAACATCATAAAAAAATGTAGAAAATCAATTCTAATAAATAACAATAACCAATGGATAAAAACTAAAATGAAAAATTCGTTTGATTTGGCGATGGGTTCCAGGGATTCTGCAGAGGCATCAGATCTTGTGGGATTATTCATTCTATATACCCTCACAAGCATATTTGATACTACGGATATCGGCCTATATAGAGATGACGAACTAGCTATAATAAAAAAAAACTCCACGTCACGTTAAATTTAGATAAAAACACATATGAACCCTACTTAAAAGATAACGCTACTCCAATACACGTAAACCCTAAGTCCAATCACCCACCATCAATTATAAAACAGACTCCTAACTCGATCGTAAGTAAACTCAGTAATAACTCAAGCGATGAAAATACATTTAACAGGTCAACCAATATCTATGAAACAACCCTAAAAAATAGTGGATACAAAAATATCGATATCAAATATAAGCAACTAAACACTAATAACTATAATAAAATTAAAAATAGAAGAAAAAGAACTATAATTTGGTATACGGCCCCATACAATCAAATGTTAAAAACAAAACTTGGCAAGAAATGTCTAGATCTTATTGAAAAACACTTTCCCGCAACCAACCCCTTACACAAAATTTTTAATAAAAATACCTTTAAGTTATCCTACAGCTGTTGCGAAAATTTAGAGATGATAATTAAAGCACATAATAACAAAATATTAAATAAAAACAATGTAAACAATAACAACAAGATAAACAATAAAAAAGTAGACACCATGACAAAAATAAAACTAACACTAGCTGAAATAATAATAATAATAATAATAATAATAATAATAATAATAATAATAAACCAACCCCGGACAAGCGTAGTTTACCAGGCCACAATATGTGCAAAAGAAAACCCGAATAACAAGAAATATTACGTAGGTATGACATCCTTGGATTTCAAAACTCGATATTATGACCACAAAAGTACATTCAACAATAAAAAGCGGCATATGAAAACAACGTTAGCAAATAAATACAGGGAACTCAAGGAAAGCGGACATTCGCCGGTAGTTGACTATAGTATATAGTACGGTAGTATATAATGGCTTGCATTAAAGTTTAATATACAAAGGTCAAGTGTCATGCTCCAATTATGCTCTAAGCACAAACATTTATTTTGAACCTGCCCCTGTAATATTAAAAAAACCTATTGTTGATTTTATATGGCTGGCTTTACTGCTCGTGCTGTAATAATGGCTTTTATTTAAGTTTAAAATGAAAAAGTCAAGTATCATGGTGCGATTGTGCTATAAACACAAACATTCATTTCGAGCATGCCCTCTGTCATATCAAAGAACCTACTGTTGATTTTTTTGGCTCGTGTGGTAATAAAACATCTCATGTGCACTTGTGATGTTAGGCTGTGTTCCTTTATTTATTAGATTATTTCGATTATCGATACTTATCGAAGACATTCTAATACAAAAATCTATCTAAGAACACTGCCGGGCACATAAAATACCTCAGTGTGAAATTTCATAAAATTCCGACCAGCCATTTTCGAGTCCATAGGGAATGAACTTGCACACACACACAAATGTTCTTTTATATGCAAGTGTATATATATATATATATATATATATATAAAAGTGAAAGTGTGTGTGTGTGTGTGTGTGTTTGTGTGTGTGTGTGTGTGTGTGTGCACTTCCCTAACAAATAACTCTATCAATTTTCGGTCTACAGACTTTAGATTTGACATAAGGGTATTGAGATTTGGGAAAATCTTGTTACTCAATGATTTGACATTTGACAACTCTACCAAACTCCTTCCCAAATTTTGGGTCTAAACACTTGAAATTTTAGATGTAGGTTACTTGGATATAGATCAAACATTTTAATTTGATTTGAGCTGAAAACAATAAATGTTAAGAGGTCAAAATTGGAGTCAAATTAAAAAAAATTTGACATCTGCCAATTATTGGTCTAAACATTTGACATTTTACATAAAGTCTATTTAGCCATAGGAAAAGTTTTTTAATCGTTTTTTTAGCCAAACATTTGGCTGCCAAGGAGTCCAAGTCCAAAAGATTTTAGCTTTGCGGTCTCTAGCAAACTATTCAGCCGATTTGGAGTCTAAACATTTGAAATTTTACATAAAGAGTATTCAGACATCCAGAAGGCTTTTTAATCAGTTTTGGGGCGAAAATTTGGCTGCTAAGAGGTCAAAGTTGAAAGAGTTGACCTTTGCAGACTCAACCAAACTCCTCCGCCAATTTCGGGTCTAAATACTTTAAATTTTAGATGTAGATTACCTGGACATGAGTCAAACTTTTTAATATATATATATATATATATATATATATATATATATATATATATATATATATATATATACATGTGCACATAAATTTATGAACAGTACATAGGGCCCGAGCAAAGCCGGGCTGAACTACTAGTAATATATATATTTACACACACACACACACACACACACACACACACACACACACACACACACACATATATAAATTGAAACAGATATACGCTGCTCATAATTATATAAGTGATAAGCAATTTAATGGAAAATCTTTTTGTAGTTTGTTAGTTTGTTCCCATCATTCATTCTTGCGGATTAAGTTTCTTCCCATTTTAAGGAATGTTCTCGCTTTCATTTATTCGCTATATTTTTTTTGAGGGGGGGGTGAATATATTTTCTTTATTATTTTAATTTTTGTATTTTTTTGTTTTTTTTGCGTCCTTTGTATTTTAATTTTGTTTGGGATGGGGGGGTAGAATTAAAATCTTTTTACCGTTTTTTTTCTTCCTCGTTCTTTTGTACTAAGATCACGTGCACTCTTTATTTCTTTGCTGAAAAACAATATAACAGCCACACAGTTAATGAATATATGTATCACATATAAGGCTTCAATTTCCAAAGGAATTTCATGACATTCATTTCAATTGAATTCAGTAAATTTGGTCCAAAAATTAAAAAAAATAAATAAAACAAACTTCAATTGCGATGTAGAAAAAGTGTGGTAAATATTTACACAGAAGACGATGCAGTAGTCCAGCACCTGTCCAATTTCGTCTTGAATTGCAACATCGTTCGTACATCTCCTGGAAGTCCATTCCAATGTTCAGGGATCCTGATTGAGAAAACAGCCCCCTTCCGGTTATTGCTCCGTTGTTTGATACTTAATAAGGCGGCTTATCAATAATTCGTTTACATTGGACCTGAAAACGATCATGTTGTAGTAAGCTGAGAAGCAGCCCTGCATTATTGTGTTCCACAGATGGGTAGTTGTAGGAAAAGTAAATAAAACAAGCATGCGCCAGTTGCCATGTAGAGAAAGGGTGGTAGAAATTGACAGAGAAGAGGACATAGTGGCCCAACACTTGTCCAATTTCGACTTGAACTGCTGCATCGTTCGTGCATTTACTGCAACCCCTGGACCTCCATTCCGAGGTCCTGGGATCATGTTTGAGAAAATGGTCCTCTTCTTGTTCAACCGAAATCGGTTCTGATAAAACTATTCAAATTTTCATCCGATTCGCCAACAGAGGCCATCCATTTCTGATATGTCCTTCGTTCCTGTTGCTTGTCCTGTGAAGTTCTAGAAGGTCCACCCTCTTAGGCTTTGCCTCTTCTCTTTGAGAAGGGTGTTATTGCTAATCGCTTGAAGCGCCCCTACTGAGGGATGCCAATGGGATCAGCATTTTTTTTTTCTTGCAAGAGAGAGTGCTTTTTCCTCGGGCTGCTGGTTCTTCAATTCAACTTTTCAATCGTTCTGTTATATCTTCTTGCTGTGGGAAGGAAATAAATGCCTCCATCTGGGGTCACTAGTGATCGAAGCGGAAAACAAAGACCTATACCAAGATCAAAGCTAATTCCCCCCCCCAGTAAAATCTTGATGGAATCTGATTGGTCAACTAACAATATACAGCAAGGAATTTGTACTCTTTATTAGTTTTATATAGCAGCTGCATATTTTTTCATGTTGCATTTATTACAAAGCCATAGTATAACCTGAATGTAGTGCTGCCATTACACGTAGAACCGACTACTTCAATTGCCTTAAACATAATGGATGTTTTGAAACTAAAATCACCTTTAGGACTGCAAACAATCACTACAAAAGGACAATACAAAACATCTTTGATGTGGTTGGTTCTAAATGCGTTATCTTGTGCAGCTGTTATTATTGATTCGGTTTCCTGTTTAAGTTTTCTTTTTGTAGCCATTTCCATGTGTTCGTTAGTCTCTTCTTTTGTAATTCTTATGAATCGTCCATGTAGCTGTTTCTCTTCCCATTTTTCTTTCCCCATCTTATTTCCCATCTCTTTTTTTTTCTATTTTGGTTTGATGTGTTTCGATGGAACGAGCTAGATTCAAACCTGGCGTACACAGGTTTTCAGGCTGTGTTTTCAATCACTGTCTCCATATTTTGTAGGTTGTTGTTTCTGCTCGAACAAGAGTTCTCTCATTTTATGGCGTTCTAGATATTCTGCGGCTAGTAACACCCTAAGAACCGCATCTATTAATTCCCTTTTCTAGACTTTTATCGCTACAAGATGTTGTTTTACATTTTTATTACTAGACCAGATTCCGTTCAGTGATGCGTCAAAAATTTAGGTCCTCTTTGAAGTTTTCTACGTAATCAATAGCACTATGCAATAAATTTAAGTCATATTGTTATATTTAATGTTCTTATCTAACTGTGTATTTAACGGACTATTGCCCTTAGATCACTTAATGTCTATTTTAACAGTCCGTGACTCATCTAGTCGTGTGTGTGTGTGTGTGTGTGTGTGTGTGTGTGTGTGTGTGTGTGTGTGTGTGTGTGTGTGTATTACATATAATTCACAATACATTTATGATGACATACCTGTTGCTGCGTGGCCTTCTCTCTTTTGGCCGTTGCCCTGGGGGATTTGCCAACGTCTTGGGTAGCTGTGTTCTGCTATAACAAGCCGCATGCAAGACATACACAAGGTGATGCATGTTTTTTTTTATATTGGTTTACTTCACTTCCAGGCATCTCGTCTTCCTCGCCATGGAGTGAAATCGACGATCTTGGACTTGTGGCGTTTCTCTGCATCCATTTGGAAACCGCCACCCCATCATAGGGAGACCTGTGTAACACTACTTGCCTTCTCTATGTCTCAAAACCAACTCATTAAACTTAACTCGGCTTATTCAGTGAAACCCCAGTGCTCAATGGAGGACAGAGCTGGTATATAGTCTGTTTATTATACAAACATTATTGGTTACATGTGTGCATACATGTTTCAGTGGAATAAAAAAAGGAGCGATATTGAAACGAGAGTCAAGATTACATTCGTTTTTTATAAAATATATTCGGGTGCAGTTTATGCTCTAAAAGAAAGTGGGGTGCATACCTTGTAAATGTGAGCAGTAGAAGTTTTCGAGAGAGATGTGGTGAAAAGAAGGAGCAAGAGTGAGGGCAAAGGAGGAAGTACAATCCCGTGTGGTCAAACTGTCGCAGCAGGGAGGTATTGTTATAATTTTAACTTGGCGGTTGTTTATTGGCCTAAGTTTTCACTTTGTTCTGAACTAATATTATATCCTCATCGCTGTTACTTCCCTATCTTAGGTTTTAATGATTGCTTTTTTTCTTTTCAGGTGGTGACTTCATTATACATCTATTTTATTGATAAACTCTATTTATTTATTTATTTTATTCCTCGCTTTTTATCTGTTTATAATTAGCAATACTCCTATAATTTGTGTGTGTATTGATATTCATATTAAAAACCCTTTTTTCTATGTATTTAAAAAGAAAATACAACTTTGTTATATATGGTTTGTAGAATTGCATTCATCTGCAAAAGATCTAGCTAATTTGCATATTCTTTTAAACATTCGTTTTAATTAATTCCTTATTAGATTTTTCGGTTTTATTATGTGATGATAATCTTTAGTTTACTATTACGTGTAATTATATTCATGCAGCTATTGTACATGATTTATACTTGCATAATATTTGCGTAAAAAGGATTACAGTAAACTCAAACCTCTTTCTATATATATATTAATGTATACGTATATATATTTGTTTAAAAAATTTAGCCTACCAAACTTCTTTATCAGGTTTTTTTTGTGTCTACAACTATGAGACTTAATATATAGGGTATTTGAACATGTGTGAAACTTTATATTTTAGTTTTAGCCGAGGAAAATCAGTGCAAAAATGTGCGAAAATTAAAAAAAAATAGAATTTGCCAAGTGAAGGTTGAACAGCGGTATTACGAATATGCATGTGTAATGTAATAGCTATTGGTTCATATTTTAATTTTTAGCCTTGCAGCAAACATGTCTTCATAGCTCAGACATTAATATTGAAGGAAAACTAAATTGTAAGTTAAACATTTTGGTTTTGATTCTCAGTGGTGGCGCATAAGTCATTTTTTTTTAACTTTTTAAATCATTACTATAGATTGGATCCAATACAATATAATAATAAATGCGAAACTGCATTAATCAAAATATCATATTTAAGCGTATTTTAACCCTACCAAGTCAAGGGTGGCGACCTGCAGTAATTATCACTTCCTACACTGATGATTACACGAGTGTTCTAGTGTCTATAAGTATAATAATAATTGTATTTATTTGAAAAATATTATAGTTATATCTATATTTATATATAAAAGACACTTTGTGTGTGTCTGTGAGTTCATTCCCTATGGACTGCGAAATGACTGGGCCATTTTTTGATCAGAATGCCTCTGATAAGTATCGAAAATTGATAATCAAAATAATTTAATTAAAGAAAGAATAGTCTGTTTTTAACACGCTTATACAGCCTAACATCACAAGTACATTTTAGAAGTTTTATCATCGCACAAGCAGAAGGGCCCGGCATATAAAATCAACAGTAGGTGCTTTGATAAGACAGGAACACGTTTGAAATTAATGTTTCAGTTTAGAGCACAACTGAACTTTTGAACTGGCTTTTGCATGTTTAACTTTTTGTCAAGCTATTATATAAAAATAATTTTAGTAGATTCTCTACAGTGCAATGTAGACTATAATGCATTGTCGACAAAGTCACTGATGGAGGCCACGTGAAGTTTCCTCATGGTGGGTTCTCGACTAGAGTAGACAATCAATCGATTTGATTGTAAAATAGATCAATTCATCAATTTCGATGACAATAAAAGTATTGGAAGTGTGAAACATTCGTTGATCCTCTTTCAATACCGGGCAACGTCGGGTCGCCCTGCTAGTATTATGTTGTATATATATTTTTTTAGTTTACCTAGAGGTATTTTATATTTGAAGTACATGCCCCTAAATATCCTGTCCCTCAAGCAACCATATCGTTACGTATATACGGTTTCAATTCACTAGTTCCATTGGGGCACAGGATTGGAGAGTAAGTGTTTGGTGTGTCCATGTAAGGTAGGGAGCTTGTGGGCTCTGACGTTCTGTGACAATTTGCATTTCATTTAAGAACGCCAGCGTACAGACCTGCTCGATTGGTCGTCTCTTCTTCGTTGTTCCTGTCTGCGGATTACATGTCACTCACTTCCTTAAGTCCTTGTCAGGCGTTTTTATAGATCTGTAGAAATTAAACGGTGTCAAATTGCCGACGGTTTAGGGTTTCTCTGATGTCCTTGGAATATAATTAAACACCTGTGGAACGCCAAAAGAAAAGAGGAAAGAAAGGTGGCATGGGGAAAAAGAGGAAGGACAGGATTTCCACCGGGGTTTGCTGATGCTGCACTTAGACCTGTGATGACATATCACCATCAACAAAGGCCACAACATTCATAACCTAACTTTCTAAGCCCCCTCTTCCCATCCGCTGGACACATTTTCTTAGTGGGGGTCTGGTAAAGGACAGATAATTGATAAGTGCGTAAGGGTAAAGTTATGTATATATATGTGTGTGTGTGTGTGTGTGTGTGTGTGTATGCGTGTGTGTGTATATGCGTGTGTGTGTATATGCGTGTGTGTGTGTATGCGTATATGTGTGTATATATGCGTAAAAGTTGCCTCTGATCGTATAAAGGATCTGAAAGTTGCCTCTGATCGTATAATGAAAACCGCTCAATAGGCATCAAGCTAGATTTGGTCGAGAGCGAAAAGATTTCAGCATGAACAAACATTATAATTTCTCCTTGATGATCTGGGTTTTTTTTTTTAGTTTTTTGTTTTGTTTTTGTTTTTTTTTTTTTGCATGGGGGTCACCACTTATCAAGGCCCGAAGCCCACTCAGGGATAAGGGTTATTGCGAGTACAGTAGTCAATGAGATAGTATTGTAGTAATCATTAGTATTGGGGGTTTTGATAGAGTGTCTTACTTAAGGGGGAGGTTTGTCAGGAGTTTGTTTATGTTGGACTTGAAGACGTCCAAGTTGTAGTCAGGTGGGAAACAGGCAAGCGGCAGAGAGTTCCACTGCCGTGCAGTTCTAAGAAAGAAGCTTTGCTCATGGAATCTACGTTTGGGTTTAAGCACAGATAAAGAGTGAGGAAAATTATTGACAGTAGTTTCAGCCAGACGGGTGTTTCTCGTGAAAGATTGGCGAGGGGGGGGCGAGGGATTGGAGCTCAGATGAGCACCTGCCATGGAAATAACGATAAAACAAAGACAGACTCGCAACATCTCTTCTATGTGAGAGAGGTTGCAGGGAAGAGAAAAGGGCATCCCCCACTAAACCACGAAGTCTATTTTGTACTCTGTCAAGGTAGGATAGGCTGTTTTTAGCAGCTCCTGCTCAGATGTGGCAGCAGTACTCCATCCTTGGACGTACTTGGCTTTTATACAGATAGAGAATTGCATCAATAGTGAGATATCTTCTGGAGCGGTAGAAGGATCCCACCATTTCCCCAGCGTCCCTGGCAACAGATTTGATGTATGTGTTCCATTTCAGATCAGGAGTACAGGTCAAACCCAGAAGCTTGTTAAAACATGGAGCCTCCCCAAGACGAGAGCCATTCATTTTGTTTTTTGTTTTTTTTATTTTAATACCCTGCATAATGGCAAAAGCTGCTTGGTAGTATCAGGATTGGCAGTAGAGCCTTGAGCTGCCGAAACTGTTATCATCCTGGTTTGCCGCTGATGAGGGTAGGGTATCGCACATGCTTTCACATGTATGATAAAATTTGAATAAAATAAATAAATAAATAAGAATAAAAATTTTATATATTTCCTTCTCTTGAGGAGATTAAATACAAGGCCAACTATTGGTTTTATAAAAGTAATTATGTGTTTAAAATCGAAATATAAATATTAATAGTAATATTTAGATGTTATTTGTTTTTGTTTTTGCGATACTTGTTTTGAAATAAATTATACGTAAGTACATTTTTTATATAAATGCAAGTTGGGAATAATTTTCCCTTTGACCTATTTTGGTGCCCCCAAATGGGGAGCGGCATATGTATTATTTATAAAATAGAATTACCCCCTGACGCCTGTTTCATCGTCTAATAGTAATATTTAGGGTTTACTATTATCTTGATAAAAAAAATTGCTCCAAATAACAATAATATCTGCAAATTATGTTTTTCGATGTTCATCGTTCATAAACAAGGAATACAAGATAAAATGATTCATTTCTTTATTCCATGGAGTTTCAAAATTTGTTGTTTTTTTTATCAGAGGAGAACATGTAGCAAAAGAATTTTCATTTAATCGTGTATTGCTTGTTTAAGAGCAAGAAGTTTTATAAATCATAATTTGCATTAATTTAAGCCCCTTATATATATATATATATATATATATATATATATATATATATATATATATATATATATATATATATATATTCGTTTCTGAGAAGTTGTTTGTTATCTTCCATCTTCCACTCTCCAATGAATCACGTGTAAGACATACTTCAATTTAGCCGTTTTTATTTTGGGAAATTTTTTTAAAAAAAGCTAAATTCAAAAAAGAGTTAAAATTTGCCTAAAATCGTCAAGTGGTTCTAAAATGGGTGTTCGATTTACTAATACGTTGGATTAGAAACTGGGCACCCCCTACAAATATTTAAATACTGACCTTTTTTTTTTCATTTTAATTGATAATCTGATAGACTAGTGTCCATTCGATAATAATCCACTGAAAAAATTGAAAAGAAATACGAAAATAAAGAAATAGAGAGGGGGTCAAACTTCTTTAGGTGTACCTAATAATTTTATTGCAACTTTCCAATCTCCTATCCTTCATTCAGCGCGTGTTTTGGCAGTCTTGTGTAAGATTTTAACTTGAAATGATATATTACTACAATTCTTATTGCCCATTAAAAGTATACAGAATAATCACGTTGATACACCAGTTCCTCTTAGATCATCAAAGTTAAGCAACATTGACCCTGGTCTATACTAAAATGAGTGATCATTTGGGAATTCCAAGTGCTTATGTGCTCTCTGCTTATCTCGGCATTGTTTCCACTCGTTTTAGACTTCTCCAGTTCACTCGATTGAGGAGAGGTATGATTGGAGATTGAACGACCCTTGCTCCATAGTTACCTGCACAACCACCCTTTCAAGACTTAAAGGAGGCGTAGGTGGTTAAAAGTTCAATTGCTATTTTTCTTGTGGATTTGGTTGGACCATTTAGGATTTTTTTTTTTTTATTTCAGTGCTTTAATAAAAGCTTTGGTACGTTTTTGTTTTTGTTTTTTTTTTTTTTTTCCATTTCCAGACTTCATCGTAGTATTGTTGCTTGTAGTCCTTCTAATACTTACACCTTTTTTTTATGTACACTTCAAGTATTTTTTAAATCTTTTTTGGTGTGACAAGTGCACACTCTTTGACATTTGCTTGCCTGAATGCTCATATAAGTAAAAGAAGTTTCTGAAAATGTAAAGATAATAATCTTAGATACGATTAACAATATATGCCACGTTTCAAAACAATTCACTTGGTGCCGACTGAGAAAAACAACTTCACATTAATTATACATTTTGCTTCCCCATTGTGTGATATATATATATATATATATATATATATATATATATATATATATATATATATATATATATATATATATGTATATATATATATATATATATATATATATATATATATATATAAAGCTGAACGTCAGTGTGTCTCTGGTCATGAATAGGCTCCTATATAGTTGACTATTATAAACAACTGATCATATATAATGATAGAAGATGTATCAAGACACAGGAATGGGTATGTTTGATCTGGCATAATGATGATTAATTAAAATTGTGGGGTCTGCGTATGCGCCTGATCCACAAAGTATGGAAATAAAAAATTTAAAAATTAAAAAAAAACGTTTACAAGTGTTTTTGATATAGATGCACATAATAATACTTTGATAAGTATGTTTTAACTTAAATAGCGATGGTATAATAAAATTGTGGTGTCTGCGTTCCCGCCTGGCCTCTATAGAATGAAAATAGGCACAAACTTTAATAAAAAATTTTCATATCTATCTGTATAAGTATACTTTGATAATTATCTTTCAGTTTGAAGAAATATGGTATAATAAAACTATGGGGTGTTCGTTCGCGCCTGACCTCCATAGAATGGAAATATGTCACAAAGTTTAACAAGGTTTTTTTTATATAGATCCACAGAATATTGTGATAAGTGTTTCAGTGGGAACAGGTATGGTATAATAAATTATGGGGTTTATCTATTTTATTTTTACTTTCATCATATTTTGCTTTGGTTTTGATAACACCAATTTCGAAGCTGTCTCTTTACAACCCTTCCTTTTCATAACCTACCGTACTTTCATAAATCAGAGTCCATTTTCTGTGGGCTGCTTTGAATCCAGTGAAAGACGGGTACGAATCGTTCGACTGTTAGTAATCGTGACACCCTGCACTGAAGAATCCCGAAAGGATGAAACACTAGTGATGTAGGTATTTAATTATTTAATTATTATAGTAAAAAAATAATTATATATATATATATATATATATATATATATATATATATATATATATATATATATATATATATATAACATACTTATCAAAGTATATATATATATATACTGGCAGATTGAGTCAACGTTGCTCGAAATTAAACGATGATCAACGAATATTTTACACTTCCATATTTTTATTGTCATCGAAATCGTCCAGTTTTAATCAAATTGATTCATTGCCCGCTCTAGTTAGGGACCCATCGCGGTGCACCGGGACAAAGCTCCTATGCCTTTCACAGTTCACAATAGATTGGACTCTATATTGCACTGTTTTTATAAATTTATTTTTTCTATATAATGGCTTGAATTAAAGTTTAAAATGCAATAGTAATGCATCATACTTTAATTGTGCTCTAAACAGAAATATTCATTTCGAACGCGCTCCTGTCATATCAAAGAACCTACTCTTGGTTTTATATGTCGGGTCCTGCTTAGTTGTGTGGTAATAAAACTTCTCCAATTCACTTGCGATGTTAAGCTGTGTAAGGTGTTAACTTTGGTCAAAATCGCCTGTTCCTTTATTGATCCTTATCGATTATTGATCCTTATCGATTATTGATCCTTATCGATTATTGATACTTATCGAAGACATTCTGATAAGAACATTGGCAGACACATAAATTACTTTCACGTGAAATTTCATATAAATCAGCTCAACTGTTTTCGAGATCATAGGGAACAAACTCACAAAGTTCCGTTTATATAATAGTAGAGATATAGAATGTTTATATATATAGTACATTTGTAATTTTGTTGAGAGTATTACCAGTTTACTAAAGTAATAGGAAATCATTCTGTGGAAGTACTTGTAAAACATGTACATTAATGTATACTGTGGTGATGCAACAGAGGCTGGAGTTTGGCAGGCAATGTGGGACTGATTAGGTCAGAAATTCATTTTTTGCACCTCGTCCAAGAGACTCTACCGATTTCACTTTCTAACGCAATTAATTGTCACGTCAGTTTTTGTCGTCCCTAAAAAGATAAATATGACACAAGGTCACAAGAAAATGTAACGCAAGGCGGAAAGAAGATGTAACAAAAGGCTGCAAGAGTATGTAACACAAGGCCGCAAGAAGATATAGGACAAAGCTGAAAAAAGATGTAACACAAGGCCAGAAGAAGATGTAATGCAAGGCCGGAAAAAGATGCAACGCAAAACCGGAAGATGGTGTAACGCAAGACTGGAAGAAGATGTAACACAATGTCTCAAGAAGATGTAATGTGAGGCCGCAAGATGTAATGCAAGAATGGAGATGATGTAACACAAATTTGGAAAAAGATGTAACGCAAGCCTAGAAAGTGGAGTAAAAAGTATATATTATATCGCAAATTTTTATCTCAAATTTAAGACTCGGTAAATCTGCTCTGTTTGATGATGAGTGGGAAAAAAAGAAATAAAGTTGATTTCATTCTCGGATCAAATGGTTTCTATGAAAGCCGGGATAAGGTCACGTGTGCGTGTAAGATTTGAGGTTTTGACCCTTCTTTACAAGAGGAACAACTTTTTAAACACTTCATAAACTATAACACAAAAAAATATATTGTCAGTTTTTCTTCCTCCAACTTGTATGATAACAAACACTTTTCAACCAAAAAAAGTACAGTTTTTATATTAATAGCAATATCATCTGCGCAAATTGACTCTCAACCAGAGCCATCTAGCTTGGGACACTTTCAAAAGCTAATCTGCAAAGGGGATATAATTCAATTAACAATTGACATTTTTTTCTTTCTGCCTTAATGAAGGCTGAAGAGGGCATCTCTCCCGGTGGTTTTACTGCGCTCTCAGATATTGACCTGAGCATTTTTATATCCTGACGTCAATATATATAAATATACACTCGTACACGCACACAAACATTCAGAGTTCAGATTTCAAGTCAGTCCTCTTGCCCAACGATAATAGTCCAAATTACTAACTCCACACCTAACAGATATCTACCTGGTCAGTGGTCACAGATGTTGTACCAGAGTTTTCCAACTTCTAACTGCTTTACCAAAGTTGACTCTATGGTTTCGCCAATAATGTAGAGAGCTGTAACAGTGCGTGGACGCGCACATGCAAATGCCGAGTTGTGTGCGAAGAAAAAGACTATGAAAAAGTACAGACTGGCGATCGTGTCCAGCATATTTGAGAGTACGCTCGAAAAGACGTTCAATAGGACAAAGGTCACGGTATATTCAGAAAAGTAACCAGAAATAAATGTCGTTATTACAAAAAAAAAGGGGTTCTAGTTATTACTTGTCCTATATTCCTTGCGACGTAGACGGCATACAACGTGTTGGGTCCAGTGTGTAAACGTGGGTAACATTACAGAGGTAGTAAACTTCCCTCACCTTCCATCTGTGGCTAAAACTAAACTAAAATTCCATGAGCAAACTTTCTTTTCTAGAACTGTCCGTCCGTCCCAGCTGACTATAGCATGGTCATTTTTAACTTTAATTGTTACATTGTGTATATGAATATATTCCATAACGACGTACATGTTGAATAGTGAGGTTTATACTTTATCTTTATATTCATGTATGTGTAAATGCGTGTATTTATATACGTCGTATCATTTAGTTGATCGTCTAGTGTGTACATTTTAACATTTATGCAACAATTCTTACAGAAAATGATTGACGTAGACGTATCGAAACAGTTGTAGACAAAGAGTTCTTTTTAACAGCTGTAAATAACACAACACATATCTGGATTATATACGACCATTTATTTTCATGATTCCGGACGGTATCTCCAGATATTACAACATCTTCACATCTTGGCTGCCTGAGAAAACGCTGCTCCCTGTGTCATGGAGTGACCAACCCCAGCCCTTGATTCATCCGTTCTTTCTGATATTCAGCTAATGACTGACTAGAATCTCCCCAAATCTACATCTCATCACGTGTCTAAGACCTCAACCGCTGACATAACATAAATCTGGTTATTTGTTTATCCAAACCAAAAATTATGTTTTCCTTTATTTTCTAAAATCACATTTTTTGTAGTTGTTTATTATTTAGTTGTCAATCATTTTTCACCAATCTAATTGTTTATTTTTCTAATCATAATAATCGATCCAGCGACCCGCCGTCACTCGAATCAATTATTATTAATAATAATAATAATAATAATAATAATAATAATAATAATAATAATAATAATAATAATGTTTTGACCCTTGGCCTTGCCTGCCACAGTTAACACAGATACTACGCTATGATCACAGCCAAAGGGTCACAACATTACATAATGTGAACAAGTTCTTGTTGAGTCGTCCTTTTAAATAATCAATCCCTACCCAGGTCCCACCAAAGCTGATCTTGTGTCTCAGCATTTACCTAACACTTAATAACTTTTATCCCAGAATAGTTTCTGGTCTTTGATAAGTGGTGACCTTCCAAATAAAATTTTTTTTAAATATAGATTCATACCTTTCTCAAGCGTACTGGTGGAAAATAATTAGTTCACTTGTGTTCTAAAGAGAAACATCCATTACAAACGCGCACCTGTTTTATCCAAGAACCAACTCTTGATTTTATGAAATTATTTTGCATAATTACTTGAATTAAAGTTAAACGTACAAAACTCAAGTATCATGGTTCAATTGTGCTCTAAAAATAATCCTTCATTTCAGACACGCCTCTGTCTTATAAAAGAATCTACAATTAATTGTATAGGCTGGGCCTTTCTGCTTGTGTGGTGAAAAAACTTCTCAAATGCACTCGTGATATTAGGTTGTATAAGAGTGTTAACTTTGCTCAAAATCGCACTGTTCCTTCTTTAATCAGATTTTTTTCTCGATTATCGATTTTCAGTTCTTATCAGACACATTCCGATACAAAACCTATGTAAGAACACTCCCGGACACATCAAGGTACTTGATGTGAAATTTTTTAAAAAGTCGGCTCAGACGTTTCCGAGACCATAGGGAATGAACACACACACAAAGTTCATTTTATATAATAGTAGAGATTCCCTGACACATTTGTGATCTTTATTTTCGCTAATTTAAACTATCGATTTTCTCCTGATGAGATGATAAAAGGGCCCACGCCTATTTTTTATTTAAGAGCATATATATATATATATATATATATATATATATATATATATATATATAGAGAGAGAGAGAGAGAGAGAGAGAGATGAAAAAGAAACAAACCAAAATTATATGTTCATCAATATTTCGCTTTTATTTCAATACTTCTTCGGGATGATTGATTTGAAGAAAAAATACCAGTACAATATTTGAAAATATACTTTTTTTTGTTTTTAATGTGAAATAGATGTCTTCGTTCTATTTCTGAACGGAAAAAAGCCGTTATCATTGAACGTGTATATTACATAGAAAAAATCGAGCATAAAAAGTAATATGGTTAAGATTAAACTTAGAAAAGTAAAAGGACGAGTAGTTAAAACTGGAACAGAAAAAAGACAAGATATTCTAGTAAAAAAATATAATAAATTTATAACATTAAAAAAAAATTGCAGCATTAAGAATTTTTTTAAGAAATTCAATTTAATATAATTCAATTATATATAATCAATTCTTAATGCTGCAATATTTTAAGTCATAAATTTATTATATTTTTTACTAGAATATCCTGTCCTTTTCTTTTTCCGATTTAAAAACTAGTCCTTTTACTTTTCTAAGATTTATCTTAATCATATTACTTTTTATGCTCACATTTTTCTATGTAATGCATGATTTTTTCCAAGCTTTGCTTTGTCAACAATCCATGAAAAAAATTATTACTTAAATTGACTAAAACAAAAAAATCAAATAAAAGACGTAATTAAGTAAATAAATAGTCAGCAGTCAGTTTTGGGTACGGCACAATCACGTTGACACACCGGTTTTCACCAGATCACTGAAGTTAAACAACGTTGAGGCTGGCACCCTCACCCTAAAAAAACACTATTTGCTGCAAAAGCATCTACTAAGTTGTAGATGGCCTATGTCCCTCCAGGGGCTCAAGGCTATGGAAGGAGTCAGCTTTGGCCGGCGAGCTAAGGCAAAAGGTTGGTTAGCGATTGAGCACAGTGAAAGTGAATTATCAACTAAGCGACAGATTGGGACAGCGGTAAATTATTTGCGACAGTAGTAGCTGAATCTACGTAATCGTGGTGACAGGGTGAACATAGGTGCACAACAAATGAAAACATTGCAAGGAGGGCAAAATATAAAAGAATATATATATATATATTATTGTTGTCGTTGAGAATTGGGTCTCCTCATTTTTCCCTATATTAGCACTTTGCTACAAACCCGGGGCAACTTTCCTTTTTTTTTATATATTTTGTTATATCATCATCTCTGCTGGTCCCAGACAATTTAAGGTAGCGTAACAGATCTGATTGCTATGGTAACCAACAGCCAATCAGAAAAAAAATGTCTCTCCGTTTCTTACAGATTCTGAGAACTTTTGAACATCAGTAATTTTATTATAACATTTGTTTTACTGAACAAAAATTGAAAAAAAAATTTTTTAATATAGCTGAGAAGGAGAACTATATATAAACTGTATAAAATGTTTGAAATTTAGTCGCAAAATGAATGAGCAGTGAAGCTTTAAAGCAGTTCTAAATGAGTAAAATTCACACTTAACCATATATTCAAACACGGTAGTGTTTGAATGATGGCGTTTATGGCGTAAAGTGAGTGAGATTAAACATTTTTATTTTGTTATATTTTTTTAAACGACATACTGCAGTTAGAAATTCAAAGTAGATGATGCAATTTGTCTTCTTTTTTGGAATGAATATAGTCGTTAGAATTCAAGATGTTGGATCATATCTTTTCAAACCTTCAATGGCCACATGTCGGCCCCGCCCATCATCTCTCCATCACATTAGAATAATGTTCATATTGATATATTCCTTATATACACGAGGGGCTTTCTAAAAATAATCTCTCATATTAACTAAAAAACTACAATGTTGAAGAGCCACAAAGACAGGAGTAGTACCATTAAAACAAGCAAACTTTTGTGCTTCAGAATTTATTTTGCTGCATAATAACCATCATTTTCCATGTACTTTCCCGAGCGATGAACAATGCCTTGATCATAAAAGTCTGCAACACATTTTCTCGTCTACATCTCTGTCATCACTCTGAAATCAGCGAACCCATCTCCTAATTGTACTAACATCAACTGCATAGACTTTGTGAACATTCAATAGGCGCCGGTAAATATTAATTGGTTCAATTTTTTTCCTGCATGGAGGAATTCAATAAGGCATCTCTACTTCTGTGCACGTCCATCCATGGCAGGGGATGCTTTCTTAGAGTCTTACACTGTCAATCTCTGCAACAGAGAAATGAAATTTTCAGATCGCGAATGCATAAGTTTAGTCATCATAACAATGCAATTTACAATCCCCTATGATCCATTCGGGCAGAATAAAAAATAGGAGGCATTATTTTGGAATGTCCTTCATATATCTAATATATAAAAGGCTGTATATCTGTCTGTCTGTTTCCATATTTTAAAATTCAAACTAAAAGTCAAAGAGCGGGGCTAAGAGCCTCAAATGAATGGATTTTTTACGGACTGTTCTTTGATGGGTCTTTAGCTGGTTAGAATAGTTTTTAAGGGATCAAAAAGAGATCTAAATTGAAAAAGTCGTTATACATTTTGTACATTCCTCTTAGTTTATTTTTAATTTTTAATCGGTTCTTATGCATGTCACGTTGGTACAGTGGTAACGTCAGGAGCTTTGAATGCTGCAATTTCAGTTTCGATTCTAGCTGATGGCACCCAAATAGTTTTTTTTTTTTCTTATGAAACCTCGACTCTATAATAATGTATACGAAATCTGGACAAATGAAAATATCATAATTAAACGTATGTCTGTTTGTCTACATATTTTCAAACTCTATCTCTTCCGAAACTAAAAGCTGCAAATTATTGGATGTTTTATGGACTGTTCTTTTACGGGTCTTTATCCGGTTACATTAGTTTTTAAGGAATCAAAAATGGGTCAAAATTGAAAAAATTGTTAAACATTTTGTACATACGTCTTAGTTTGTTTTTAATCAGTTCAAATGCATGTTACATTGGTATAGTGGTAACGTCACCAGCTTTGAATACTACATTTTTGCTTTCGGTTTCGATTCTATCTGATGGTACCCAAATATTTTTTTTTTTTTACTTTTGAAATCATGACTTTATAATAATATATACGAAATCTGGACAACTTAAAATATCATATTTAAACGTATTTTACGACCGAGCAACCCCCCCGCTAGTATATATATATATATATATATATATATATATATATATATATATATATATATATATATATATATACGCACAGTTCAAACATTTCAAAATACAACCGCCAGATACAACGCGCAGCTCCTTACAAACAGACTTCTTTCTCCAAATTGACATGGCATGGAAGAAGAAAAGAAAAAAAGAAACAAAACAACACACTGAAGATGGAGTATACCTCTGAAATATATTTGTGATAAATTTCAAACAAGTAAAATATTTGTTAATTTTCCTTACACTACGTTGTTATTTAACTTTCAAGCGGACTTGATGCATATTTTATTATATATATATATATATATATATATATATATATATATATATATATATATATAATAGACCTTATCTGCCTAAGGAACAGTCTCTATCAAATTCCTCCTTCAAATTTTAGTCTACAGACTTGAAACTTGATATATGGTGATTTGGACCTGTAGAATAAATTCGATTTGGTCTTTAGCCGGTAAAAATAGCTGCTTAGGGGTTTAAATTGAAAAAAATTGGAACTTGGTAGGCGTAAGTCAACTTAAAGTGCACTTGTATGTATGAATAAATATACATTTATGCATTTAAATCGACCAAATTTTCACATTTTCTTATCCATCTGATGATAGCTTAAATGGTAACAACTAAATGTTTTCGTTCTGATTCTAAATCATTTTTGCAACTTTTGGAATCACTGCTATATATTAGGTACAATATAGTAATCAATACAGCATTGATGCTATAATACATACGAAATCTGCATAAATTATAATGTCATATTTAAGCATATTTTACAACCGAGTAATGATTTCTTTTTCTGTTGTAGACCATCTACTAGCTGGCCAGTTGTGTACAAATCCCAAGAGCTATAGAAGCCTTCTATTATGTCTGAAAGTGACACAATGTTCAACGAGCGAAGATGCAGCTCATGCTCTCTACCGATCCAAGTTATGACAACAGGACCATTGCCAGCATCCTCAAAATGCATTGCAATATTGCCACAAATAACAGGGAGGTGCAACGGTTATGGTTTTGGGTGTGGTTTCAAGTAAGGGCCACATCATGCCACCTCACATCTTCGAAGTCGGCTTGAAAGTGAACATCAAAGTGTACCTGGATATGCTGAAGAGTGTGGTGATGCCCTGGTGGTCAGGTGGCAGCTTGCAGAGACTGGATGTGGCAGCAGGATTCTGCGCTGGCCCACAATTCCAAAGAGACCAAGGCTTGGCTTCAGAAGGAGTGCTATGACTTTGTACCCTTCTCTTACTGGCTCCCTTCCTCCACTGACCTGAAACCACTGGACTACTTTATTTAGTCATATGTCGAAAACATCACCAACATGATCTTCTCCCACAACACCAAAGCCAGCCGGAACACCACGTTCCGGATCCGGATCCATATCGACGTGGTGATTGAGGCTAAAGGTTGTCACATTGAATAGATGTAAGGTCTACTATATGATTAAGTTACCTGAATTGATTTTTTCTATGAAAGTTTTAAAATAAAGCTGTAGTGTTTTAGTCTTTAGGGCGACAACTTTATCGTTCCACCCTGTGTGTGTGTGTGTGTGTGTGTGTGTGTGTGTGTGTGTGTGTGTGTGTGTGTGTGTGTGTGTGTGTGTGTGTGTGTGTGAGAGAGAGAGAAACAAAAATGAATATTAAGAGATTCCCGGGCAATACCGAGTCGGGACAACTACTTCATTATACTCATAGAACACATCTATTTATTCAAACTTATGTATACTCTGACCGACATGCGCGTTCCTATTTATTAAAAAAAGTTTTATTAAAATTTACCAGATTATGTCGACATGAATATAGCAAGTTACGTAATCTGTAGAATTAAATAAAGGAACCCAACGGAAGTTGTAGCACCTGTGGTTCGATGTATTTGTTCAAAGATATTATGTAGGTAAAAATGAGAATGTAAAGTGATCTCCTTTCAATAGAGAAGGTATATTAATTGAAATTGGAGCCCGCCTCAGATAAGAACGGTCCCCCCACCCTCACCCCGTCCCGTCCCACTCTTCTTACTCTGGAGCAAAACAAACTAGTTTGTAACTCGAGATGGCAAAGAAAAATTTAGATTGTATCAAGAAGAAAGACCGCACTTCAAAAGCTATTTTGGTGTTGTTGTTTTTTTGTTGTGTGTGTTTTTTTTTACTGTTTTTTTTTTTTTTTTCAAATATAAAATAAGACATTGTGTGTACAAAGCACATAGGTAAATTTATGCATACCGTCGATTACAAAGAAGGAAAAGAAAATATGTGACATATCTAAAATGGACCCTGAATTTGTTGTGCTTCTGCCAGTGTAATGATTTTTCAATCAAATCGATTGAGTGTCTGCTTCAATCGTGGACCTACCGCAGGCACCGAGAGAAAGTTTCACATGGCCTCTTTGCAGCGACTTACTCCATAATACATTTCAGTCTACATTGCACTGTAGAGAACCTACTCTTGATTTTATAAAATTATTTTTATATAATGGCTTGAGTTAAAGTTTAAAATGCAAAAAGTCAACCATCATGGTTCCATAATGGTCTTAACAGAAACACTCTTTTCGAACATGCTCAAAGAATCTACTGTTGGTTTTGTACGCTAAGGTTTGTTCAGTGATAAAACTTCTAAAATACACTTATGATGTTAGGCTGTATAAGGATATTAACTTTGATCAGAATTGTACTGTTCCTTTTTTAACTAGATGTTTTCATTTATCGATTTTCGATACTTATCGGAAGCATTCCGATATAAAATATATCTAAGAACACTCCCAGACATATAAAGTACATTAGTGTTTGATAAAAAAAAAATTGGCCCAGCTGCTTACAAATCCATAAGGAACACACACAGACACACACATCTCTGGGCTTTGAATACTATGCTATTTTGAATATTAAATTTTGTCTTCATTTAAAATGATGTGTACGCTTCCCTTTGGATGAATGAGGACTTCTGTGCACTCCAGCTCTGAGCTCTGAATCCTTTATTACGATTTCTATTTTTTTGTGTTTTATTTTCTACAATTTTTTAATTTTATTTTTTACTCTTGCTGAACACTTAACAAGGCTTATTGCCACTTGGACAACAGGAGCTATTATTTGGGACCATGTATACAGGGCAGTATGCAAGGAGATGAACGAGATGTCTGTTCACATTACATTTAAACGTTTGCATGTTAGTGCAGTGAGGTCAGCAGTAAGCAGGGAGGGAATACCAAAGTGTGGCAGTTTGATGGAAGAAATGATTAGGATAGAAGGCTTCCCGGCTTCTAGGGACTTCAACAGTGAAAGGGTGGGATTTTGCTGTCGGGCGATTTTGTTGGTGGTATGTAAAGAAAGATTGCTTATTTCAAGCACAATCGTAGACATCATGATATATATTGTAGACTCTCCATGAAAATCATCATAATTTTAAAAAAAATTTTTATTTAATTTGCTACAAATGTCCCAGACGGTGAGATTGTCACAATCAGGCAACAAATCATGCCTGCTTTTCAAGTGGTCCCACCATCCATTCTGTCCTAAGGAATTTTGGGTTGCAACCAACGGCCTACAGGTGGCCCTAATTGTAGAGGGAGAGTAGTTTCCCTTTTGTATGGGTGTGAGTGTTGAATGGGGCTGCAGTCAGTGAATTTATGGCAATGTCGACAGTGCGGGAAAAGGAAATAGAAGAAACATTACTCTTTGCTATGAGTAATCTTTAGTCTCCAAATGATTGACCTTTAGCCACCGACTAAATGGGGGAGAAAAATAAAAAGGAGAAATAATATTTTTATTTTTTATTTTTTTAATCAGATTGAATAATATGGTTGAGGATGAACTTATAGATATTAGAACATG
>NC_136486.1:34721565-34764065 GCF_053919585.1 Euprymna scolopes | reverse complement strand
CGGAGATCGACAACAGTTAAGTTTTGAAGTTTAAAATACATTAGATTGTAGTGTGTGGGGGGGGTCAGAAAATTCAGCTTTTTTTCAGGTTTTTACTAATTACTATTTTTGCTGTATATATATATATATATATATATATATATATATATATAAAAATTGTATTGCGTGTGTGCCTGTCAATGCGTGATGTAGCTCTGTTTATCAACATGTAAACCAATATTGTTAAAGATAAAATTGTGCACATTCCACAAATACTTTTATATATATATTATATGCATGTAATATATGTGTGTTTATATGTTTGTGTGTTTATAAGTATGTATTTCGTGTTTTAGGTATAATACACATATTTAAAAGGCAAATGTATCAACTTTCATTTCTTCAGCTAATTGTATTGAAATAATTAGAAATACTTGAAATTGAAACATAAATAATAAAAAAAAAAAATACGTAGTTCTTTAATATGGCATACCAAGCATCTATGTAATACTCGGCTCGTATCTTCCTTAGTCTGTATGTTACGCTTTGGAAAAAGCCAATGAAGTAGCCCTAGACAAGAATATGATAGTAACCTCCCTTTGATGTAGCCTAGTTTTCGAATATCATTATACTATGATTATTGCTGTACTGGTGTAAGAAAGGAACTCATAGTAATTTCGATGTGCAGCAGTTCTGCATCAAAGAAAGAAATCAGGGAAACTTTACGTAAAAAAAAGAAGGTATTTGAAAGAAACAGGGAAAAAACATAAAAACATTTTCTGCCAAGAGGTGCTGGACTGAAGGAATACATTAAAGATTCTCTTTTACAATGTGATTTTATTATTTGTATTGAACTATGTAGCACAATATTACTCTCTAGGTATTTCTTAGTACTTATTAATTTATCTCATTTGGGTCAATTTCATATTTTAAATACATTGGACACTGTTTTCATAGAAATGTTAATAAACTTATATTTGCTGCATGTTAATTAGTTTTCTGTCCAAAAAAACTAATTGTTTGCAGAACCCAGAAAAAATATCAGCTTTATCGAAACATATTTTTTGATGAAATACATTTCTCATTCTGTGAAATTTCCATGGGTCCTGCTAGTTAGATATTGATTTGCAAAGGTTTTCTTTCTTTTTTATCTAAAAAAAATTTTTTTTTTATGGTATTTATCATACATGAATTTTCTTTATAACTTTTTTATCATTATAACAACAACATAAGTCAGTCATAAGACTGCATATCTCCATCTGACAACCTAAGATGAGCGAAAATTTTATCCAATATGGGGTATCAGAATTAGAAAAAAATTTGTGCCTGCTTTCCAATACCAAAACGATTCTTTTTATTTATTTATGTATGTATTTATTTATTTATTTTTCTTTAAAACTTAATTTTCCATTACTGGTACTAATGATAAATATTGATTGATTTTAAACTAGCAATAAAATTAAAATCTACAGATCACCTCCATGGGTGTATTTTTTACATTTGTAAAAATATATGCAAATCTTTTTTTTTTATATATATAGTAATTTGAAACATTAAAAAAAAAACAAGTCTAAGGATCAATATTTAGAGATTTGTGAAATTTTCATGGGCCCTGCTAGTTATAATAATTGTTTGTGTATTAATTTACCCTGCTAATAATAAATTACATTGCAAATTAAATCAACCAACCAATCTATATATATATATATATATATATATATATATCTATATATATATATATATATATATATATATATATATATATATATATATATAATTTCTGAAACGGTTGAGCCTATCTTTTGCAAATTTCACACAAAGCTAATTTATATGTCTGGCAGTGTTCTTAGATATGTTTTTTTTAACAGAAATTCATCAAATAAGTATAAAAAATCGAAAAAATTTCTCTCTTATACATAAAAAGAATAATTTTTACAGGCGAATATTGTATGTTACACCAGCAAGGGAGATAAAAAAAAATTCAGCAAATCATTTTTTCTTAAAAAAAAAAAACACATTTATTATAAACTGGCGATATAGCTTAGTGGTAGAGCAATCGACTACATATTGAATGGTCCCCTGTTCAAGCCTAGGTGTACCTCACTATGTTATTTTAATTTTTTTTATTATTAATGAGTCCAATTTACAATAAGAGAATAGGTTTTTCTTCGTTTGTGTATTTTAAAACTAAACATTAATCAGAAGTAACTTTTCCAGGGCATTCATTGTCAAGCCACAATATCAGCTGACGTGATATTGTAAACAAACACAGACGGAATTTGATAAACGACATCATCATTATTTTTCTATTTTTTTTATTTTTTTGCGAATTAGTCCACCGGACAAATTATTCCTTGTTATATTCAATAGAGGATTAGTGTTATAATGATACATATGTTATCTGCATAAATTAAAATATCATGTTTAAAGCGTATTGTACGACTGGGCAACGCCGGGCTGGCAGCTAGTATATATATATATATATATATATGATTGTTGAGCTGGATTAAATCCGACGATATGAAATAAAATGGAGGTGGAAGGACCTGGATACTCAACGTTTCGCCCGATCTATGCGGGCTTCTTCAAGAGGGATGGTCATTGACGAGAGAGTCGGAGGATTGGGGCTATATATAATGATGGGGGAGAGCAGCGTGTTTTCCTTATGTAAATTAGATGTCATATATACATGTATATACATTTTATGAGAGAAGAACTAATTAGAGTAAACTAGTGTAGTGGATTACGTCTAAAAGATAAAATATCGTAGAGATTAAAAATGTTGTGTTTGGAAATATAGCGGTGATAGATTAAATAAATAAAATGACACGAGATTACGAAAGAATTTTTTTTTTTTTTTTTTTTTTTTTTTTTTTTAAATTAGAAATAATTGAATTTGGATAAAATAGCGCAGTAACTTAAAAGATGGTATCTAAAAATAAGAATAGGAGGTGATAAAATGGAGTCTAAAAATAGATAATGATAAAATACAGTAAATAAGTAAAATAAAAATAAAATTAAGTGAAATTACGAATTTTTTTTTTTTTTTTTTTTTTTTTTTTTGCGTTTAACCGGTGTCTAAGTTGTTTTCTTTGATAATTATTTTCGACAGAAAGGGAGCAACGTGGAAAAAACCTTTTCTTTGCTTAATTATATTGCTGGAATGGGAGATTATAGCTGACTCAATTAAACGTCGTGTGGATCTGTTATGTATGTGTTTAAGGAAAGTTGCTTTGTTAAAATCAAAATGGTGGTCGTTTTCCATGATGTGACAAAATATGGCGTTGAGTGTATTGTTGTTTTTTACATCTCTTTTGTGTTCATATATTCTTTTATTTAAATTACGTTGAGTTTCTCCTACGTATATTTTTCCACAATCAAGGCAGGGTATGGAATATATTCCGGCTTTGGTGTTAATGTTGGTGTTAGTTATAATTTTACGTGTTAGATCCCTAATTGTTAAAGAGTTTAGTTTTGTTATTTGAATGCCTGTCTTATTTAGGTTCTTATATATTGTGTCGTTGTTTTTATTAGTTGGTAATGTTAATTGTCTGTTGTGTATCTGGCTATTTAAGGAATGGTCTCGGTTTCGGTTATGGTAAATTTTTAGTGCTTTTCTTTTTGTATTTGCCAAAAAATGTTGAGGGTATTGCAAGTTCATGAATGTACGTTCGATATACTCAAATTCTTCCACGATGTATTCTTCACTACATATTCTCAGGGCCCTAAGAAAAAATCCTATTAGAATACCTCTTTTTACTTTATCATCGTGATGAGAGTAAAAGTGTATGTAATCATTTTTATTCGTGACTTTCCGATGGACTTTAAAACTTAGATGATCATTGTTATTTATGATGTTGATGTCCAGAAAAGGTATGGAGTTGTTATTTTCTCTTTCATACGTATAATTAATAGTGGGTTCAATCTTGTTTAATTTATCAGTGATATTCTCTATTTTGGAAGATATAGGGAGAAAAATTAAAATATCATCAATATATCTATAGTAGGAGGTACCCTTGGGCAATTTATATTTCATGGGTCCGGTTTCGATGAATTCTAAAAATAGACATGCCAAAACCCCACTTAGAGGGTTACCCATGGGCAGTCCAAATTTTTGTTTGTAGCAGAGTCCATCGAATGTGAAATATGTCATGTCAATGCATATACTTATAATTTTAATTATATTATCTATCGGCAAAGGTAATTTAATTTTTATTTTATTTAAGTGTTTTGAAAGAAGGTTGAGACATTTCTTGGTAGGGATATTGGTGTATAAAGATTCTATATCGAGACTATTCATGGTTTTATTTTTCATATCTATGTTTTTTATCTTATTAAGAAGGTCGCCAGAGTTTCTTATATGGGAATTGCTAATTGTGCCCAATAATGGCGTTAGGAGTTTTGTGATCGCTCTTGCTATCTTATGGGTGGCACTGCCAATGCCAGAGATGATTGGGCGTATTGGATTATTATTTTTATGTGTAAAGCTGCGTAAATATACTAACACACTGATCGCAGCTCACTCCAACACAAACAGGAGTTCTTTCTTACAACGATGCATTGACGAGAAGGTCATTCCCAAATGTACCAATAAGATCTTCCAATCCTCCCACCATATTTTCCCTGAACACATTGAGCAGTATCTAAGCACATCAGCACAAACTCTTAGAAACAAAGCAACTTATTTACGAACTATTGCCAAATCACTAGCAGACGATCTACACATGAACCACTCTATTTCTAGGAATACAACCTCTAAAATTAAACGACGGATTATATCTTTCAACTCTACCCACAACAGAAAACTTAACAAAAAACTGTCCAATCTAATCTCCAACAGCAAATGGGGTTCTATTGGACGACCAAAACTCATACAAAATCTTACAAACCGGCCACTATCAAACACCGAGACAGAAGCCCTCAGCCTTGGTTTAAAATTTGCAACGGGAATCTATCCAAAGATAACAACCAACACAATCGCTCGAAACTATAAACACGAAGATACCGACTTTATGAAAGGTTTCATCCAGGGTATAATATCCACGACCACCGCCCAAACCAGGGATATTACCCTACCAAAACGATACATAAATGCATTATCACACATGGCTAACGACCATAATATTATCGTCTCACCTGCTGACAAAGGTGGGGGGATTGTAATAATGGAAACAACTGAATACAAAAATAAAATACTTCAACTATTACAAGATAAACACACATATGAAAAAACTACCTCCGAAATAATACATAAAGAAATTGACAAATTTAACAAATCTTACAAGAAATTAATACATAATGATAAAATATGGACTACCTATATAGAATACCATCCTAAAATCCCGACCTTATATGGTTTACCCAAAACACATAAAAATAATAATCCAATACGCCCAATCATCTCTGGCATTGGCAGTGCCACCCATAAGATAGCAAGAGCGATCACAAAACTCCTAACGCCATTATTGGGCACAATTAGCAATTCCCATATAAGAAACTCTGGCGACCTTCTTAATAAGATAAAAAACATAGATATGAAAAATAAAACCATGAATAGTCTCGATATAGAATCTTTATACACCAATATCCCTACCAAGAAATGTCTCAACCTTCTTTCAAAACACTTAAATAAAATAAAAATTAAATTACCTTTGCCGATAGATAATATAATTAAAATTATAAGTATATGCATTGACATGACATATTTCACATTCGATGGACTCTGCTACAAACAAAAATTTGGACTGCCCATGGGTAACCCTCTAAGTGGGGTTTTGGCATGTCTATTTTTAGAATTCATCGAAACCGGACCCATGAAATATAAATTGCCCAAGGGTACCTCCTACTATAGATATATTGATGATATTTTAATTTTTCTCCCTATATCTTCCAAAATAGAGAATATCACTGATAAATTAAACAAGATTGAACCCACTATTAATTATACGTATGAAAGAGAAAATAACAACTCCATACCTTTTCTGGACATCAACATCATAAATAACAATGATCATCTAAGTTTTAAAGTCCATCGGAAAGTCACGAATAAAAATGATTACATACACTTTTACTCTCATCACGATGATAAAGTAAAAAGAGGTATTCTAATAGGATTTTTTCTTAGGGCCCTGAGAATATGTAGTGAAGAATACATCGTGGAAAAATTTGAGTATATCGAACGTACATTCATGAACTTGCAATACCCTCAACATTTTTTGGCAAATACAAAAAGAAAAGCACTAAAAATTTACCATAACCGAAACCGAGACCATTCCTTAAATAGCCAGATACACAACAGACAATTAACATTACCAACTAATAAAAACAACGACACAATATATAAGAACCTAAATAAGACAGGCATTCAAATAACAAAACTAAACTCTTTAACAATTAGGGATCTAACACGTAAAATTATAACTAACACCAACATTAACACCAAAGCCGGAATATATTCCATACCCTGCCTTGATTGTGGAAAAATATACGTAGGAGAAACTCAACGTAATTTAAATAAAAGAATATATGAACACAAAAGAGATGTAAAAAACAACAATACACTCAACGCCATATTTTGTCACATCATGGAAAACGACCACCATTTTGATTTTAACAAAGCAACTTTCCTTAAACACATACATAACAGATCCACACGACGTTTAATTGAGTCAGCTATAATCTCCCATTCCAGCAATATAATTAAGCAAAGAAAAGGTTTTTTCCACGTTGCTCCCTTTCTGTCGAAAATAATTATCAAAGAAAACAACTTAGACACCGGTTAAACGCAAAAAAAAAAAAAAAAAAAAAAAAAAAATTCGTAATTTCACTTAATTTTATTTTTATTTTACTTATTTACTGTATTTTATCATTATCTATTTTTAGACTCCATTTTATCACCTCCTATTCTTATTTTTAGATACCATCTTTTAAGTTACTGCGCTATTTTATCCCAATTCAATTATTTCTAATTTAAAAAAAAAAAAAAAAAAAAAAAAAATTCTTTCGTAATCTCGTGTCATTTTATTTATTTAATCTATCACCGCTATATTTCCAAACACAAAATTTTTAATCTCTACGATATTTTATCTTTTAGACGTAATCCACTACACTAGTTTACTCTAATTAGTTCTTCTCTCATAAAATGTATATACATGTATATATGACATCTAATTTACATAAGGAAAACACGCTGCTCTCCCCCATCATTATATATAGCCCCAATCCTCCGACTCTCTCGTCAATGACCATCCCTCTTGAAGAAGCCCGCATAGATCGGGCGAAACGTTGAGTATCCAGGTCCTTCCACCTCCATTTTATTTCATATATATATATATATATATATATATATATATATATATATATATATATATATATATATAACTGATAATAAAAACTTAAAACTGACGTGGCACCTTCTCATTGGCTATACCTGCTTCTCCTCCTCCTTCATTTTGCTTTCCCCTTTGAAGGCTGTAGGATCGGTCGAAATTATGTACTAGTAAAAAAAATTTTTAATTTTTTTTCATAATATTATTTTGTATTTCTGCACATCACCAATTGAAAACGAATAAAGAAAAGTTATAAGCGTTTATACTTTTCGTATTCTTATATATATATATATATATATATATATATATATATATATATATATGTATGTATGTATGTAAAAGTTTATATATATATAAGCATGAAAGGTTATATATATATAAGCATGAAAGTTTGTCCTGATAGCTTACTAGGTGTTCAAATTCTCTTCTGTTATATGCGTGTGTGTGTGTGTGTGTCTGACACAAAATTAAGTTTACAGCTTAAGTTACAAGTTATTATTAATCGATTAATGTATTTAATATTCAAATTAAATAATGTTAAAATTATTCTTGTACATTTTTGTCAAAAAGAATTGGCGAATGTCATCGATTATTATAATTACAAATGAATATCTTTTGGACATTGATTTTAGAATGACGAAATGCAAACTTATATTTAATAGTGTATTTTATGTATCTACCTCAGAAGTCTTAAATTTAATAACATTTAACCTATAGGATAAAGACTTTTTGATAAACTGCTAGTTGTTTTTGTCTTCTTTCTGATATTTTTTAAATTTACTTTTGCATTTCGTCTTTCAAACTTTGCGTTTTATCCTCCAAACCAAGGACTTTGTATTAGTTCAAATAGTCTCGGAAATAGCGCACGCTTTACATTTACACGTATTTTTACTTATAATGAGAGGGAAAACTATCTTCATTGTTTTATCTGAAAGAGACATGAAAACTTATTCGAAGTAGAAACTTAATGTCTTTCTTGTTTTTTTCCTTTTTATTGTTTATTTTTTCATACGAGACTGTGGAATTACTTACACTCGGCTATGAGACGGAAACTCTTATATAAAACCTGCACTCTACATAGTGCCTTTTCAGTCATCCTGAATCAAGCCTCATCGAAGTTGTGAGTGACGTGCATGGTGTGCAACCACACAGCACTGCCATCTCTTTGTATACCCATATTGATACAGAGTAGAATGTACTTTAGATGTAATTTCGACAGCCCCCATAACTCTTGCTTCCTCTACTCCGTTTCTCAGTACTCAGCTTCCAAAGGCGATGCTCCTTTGATCGATTGGTGGTCAGTGTTAGTGAGACGGATAGAATACTTGAGAAAATATCTACATTTGTTACTAATAAAAGTGCTTGAGGTTAATGTTTTATTTTGGTTGACATTATTCACCTGATAACCCAAAGACAGGAACCTAAAGAACCAAAGAGGTTATACTATCAGCAGATTCATAATACTGGAACTACTATGAGTAATTATATATATATATATATATATATATATATATATATATATATATATATATATGTATGTATGTGTATGTATATATATATATATATATATATATATACAAGACATCCACATACACAAACAGCCCATCAGTGCGGTTAGACAGGCAACTGCTTCAAGCCAGGATCGAAACCCGACCACCCAAATGACAGTCAAGGCTTCTCACTATTACGCTATACGGCTGATGCTGTGTGGGTAATGAATTAACGATATTTTGACATCGTCCAAATACCTCCGCTCCATTTGTTGACACAATATATATATATATATATATATATATATATATATAGAGAGAGAGAGAGAGAGAGAGATATGAAAACAATAGGAGTGTGAAATTATCTATGAAGGGGCATGTTTTTACTGATGCAACCCGAGATGACAACAGCACTATGAATTAGTGTATAATTTTGTGAGGGATATTATTGTGATTATTTAAGACGAAAGGGAGGGGGGTAGTTTTAAGGCTATAATACTAGATTTCAGAGTAGAATATATGCTGTGTAATATGTGGCAATGTTTCTATGCTTTCTTTGTTATAAGGCAAAGGTAGAGAGATAGGATAGCAAAAGAGATATCAGCCGTCTTACACTTTTATTTAGGTCACTATTTCATTCACGCGTTATGACAGTTAATTCAAAACCAACTAAAGTGACAATTTATCGTGGCCGATTCAGTAGACGGTTTACTTTTAAATTGCCCCCTTTTCTCACTTAGCGTTACACGTTTCGCGTTCGCGCATTAGAACTGCCGGTAATTTTTTTATTACTTTTTTCGTTTGCTTGACATGGTACTAGATGCTATTTGCAGTTTTCCATAGGGAGTTGCTTAATTTTTACACATTTTTGTTTATCTTCTATTTATAAACCACCGAAGTAATCAAACCAAAATACAATTAGTAGTTTGCTTTTATGTATATATGAAAGATACCTGAGTGTAATTTAGATACTTTTTATTATATGTAAACCGTGAAAGATATTTTTGTTAAATATACATAAAATTACCAACTACTCCCCCACTCACAAAAAGGGGTGTTTATTCCGAAAGCCATTCTTAACATAGGTAGGTTGGTGGTATCCATCTTGAAAGCTGGGCTAAACGTGTGGATCTTCCTAGTTGGGCTACAACAACAACAACAAAAACAGAAGTACTTTAAAATTGTATGCAAGAGGTTGGGGAGCAAACTAACTCAGGGCAACGCCGGTTACCGGATCTTGCTAGTATATATATATATATATATATATATATATATATATATATATATATATATAATGTGTGAGTATAAAAACGTATGCATATATAAATGTATATTTATAAACATGTATATATACGTATATATATATGTATATATAATGTATATAATCGTATATATATATATATAAGTATACATAACATATATAATCGTATATATGTGTGTCTCTCTCTATATATATGTATATATATATAAAAGTATATATATATATTTATATTTATACAGACATATATATCTGCATATATACAAATGTTTATGTGTGTATATATATAAACGTATATGTATATATACATACACACACACACACACAGACACTCATATATATGTGATAAAAAGCGTTTATCTTTGAAAATTCATGGGTTGAGTAGTTTTCTTTATTATACTTTTTTGTTTGAATTTTTCATGGATTAATTAATATTGTAATTTCTTTCAATTTTTATTTTTATCATACATTTTGCTCGTTTCTTTAACTGATCTATTTTTTGGTATCTTGCTAGGTTCTAATTTTACAATAGTATTTATCTTTATCTTTTGTAAGTTATGCATGCATAAATATATATAGTGTGTGTATATGCTAAAAGTTGTCTTTGAAATTAAAGCTTACCAACAAGCTACACATATTAGAGTGAATCATATACATAGAAATAATAAACATATCCACATACGTTATATATATATATATATATATATATATATATATATATATATATATATATATATATATGTATATATATGAATTCTTTTAACTTTCTTGAAGTTTTACATTTGGATTTTACCGTCACTGGATTTTTTTATTTTCCACCAGACTATCCATTCATGTGTAATCACCTTTTTCTTTACCATATTCCCTCTGCTTCACTTTTTTGTTTTCAAGTAAGATCTTTGACTTACTTGTTGTTTCATCAAATACTTCTGCATGCAAAATCCGATCCCGCATTTTGCTAATTCCTACCCTCTGATGAGAAGGAAAGTATTTCTTCGAAACTCCGCGGATTAAGGACTATCCATTTATCTAGTGTTTTCTTTTCAGATTAAATATGTTTTTAACTCATTTCAAAGTGTTTTTTAACATATTTTATTAACTGTTTGCTCATTCATATATATATATATATATATATATATATATATATATATATATATATATATATATATATATATCAAAATCAAATTTTAGTCATTCAATGAATTTAAAAATTTATGGCGTGAAATGTTTGAATTTTAAATCAAAATATTTTTATTATTCTATGTACGACAAAGAATACATTTGAAACATCATAACTCCTTATCCTATAGGAATTCGATGTCTACCATCTCTTCAGAGGAGAAAATATTAGCAAATAGTTACAATGGTTTACACCTTATTTGCTAAAGTCAGTGAGACATGGAAAATCACAATTAAAAGTTGTTAAAGTATTTATAATCATAGGTTTCCATACCAGTTGATTGTTAGATAATTTTATTCTGAAGAATATATATAGTGGAAATGGTAATTAATAAAAACTGAAGAAAGTGCTCAATACTGTTGTAGAGCAAATATGCGTTTTATTTTTTATTACCGTATCTTTCTGTTAAGTTACATTATTGTTTCAGCTACCCGGCCGTTTTTTTGCCGTCTGTAGCTTCCTCAGACTTTTACAGAAATTTTCGTTATTGTGGGATGAAATATAACTCCTTATCCTATAGGAATTCGATGTCTACCATCTCTTCAGAGGAAAAAATATGCAGCCTTATAATTGGACATATGCATACATATGTCAGTTGCGATTTTTTATAAATCCAACATAGTCTATGAAGATACTGGATTCCTAAATAAATCGCAACTGCAACATATATGCACATGTATAGCCAATAATTGTTGCAAATAAATATATATTATAATTACGCTTTGCTTGTCAATAAACACTGTTTGACACCAAAGTTTCATTGAGTTTACGTATAGAAAACTATAGCAATACGAGGGGCGTACAATAAGTAATGCCCCTGACCCACTTCCCATAGAAGTAGAGCAACAAAACTTGGCACAGTTATTAGTCTTTCTCTACATAGGAACCACTCACAGTTATGAATTTCTCCCATTGTTTGATGCAGCTCTGGAAACCGTTTTTGTAGAACATCCCAGGTTAGTCCTCCAACTACGACGTGGCTTTAGAAATCAAGGCTGCATCATCTGGGAAACGCTTTCCTTTCAAAAGCAACTTCATGGCTAGGAAGATAGGAAGAGATGAAAGTCAGAGGGTGCAAGGTCAGGAGAGTATAGAGGATGGGAGAGGATTTCATAACCACACACCCGTGCTTCTGATCTGGCGACATGCGAGTTGTGAACCGAAGCATTGTCCTGCAGGAGGAGGGTACCTTTGCTGATCTTGCCCCGCCTCTTCATTTTGACAGCTTCCTTTAATTTCCTCAAAAGTGAAGCATAATCGGCTCCTGTAATTGTGGTACCCTTTCCAAGAAATCTGTCATCACTACTCCGTCCTGGTCAAAATTGTGTAATTGACGCATATTTAGTCACGTACTTATCAAATGATTACCTTAAAAAAATTATAAAAACACCATTTTGGACAACTTATATATATATATATATATATATATATATATATATATATATATATATATATAGTAATTTATAAAATATATATGGCTTTAAGTATTTTGTTAATATATATATATATATATATATATATATATATATATATATATATATTAAGTTGTCCAAAATGGTGTTTTTATGAGTTTTTAAGATAAACATCTGATAAGTACGTGACTAAATATGCAGCAATAACACAATTTTGCGGTCTTGTTAGTCGTAATACGAAACAATATTTTGGGTCGAGTGGTAGAACTGCTGACTGTCAACGCGATGGTTTTAGGTTAAATCCTCGGCTTGGGAGGGGTGCTAGTCTAGCGGCACTGGTGAGTTGTGATACAACGAAACAGGACTGTATGTCGATGACTATAAATAAATATATATATATATATATATATATATATATATATATATATAATGATATTTGGGGGGAAAAAAGAATTCCAGTAGGGGAAAAAATTGCAGAATAAGAGTGTAATATTTATATTTTTATTTTCAAAAATTTAGATAAGATTTCAGCTAATCAACAAAAACACGTTAGGTTACCAAAAAAAAAAAAACGTCGTTTTTAATTGGCTAACACTTCGACAAACAGAAAGCAGTAATTGTCACTCCATTAAAAATAAGATGGCGATACAACTGAAAATGGCACAAGTAGCTAAATGTAGGTGGAGCTCGCATTTTGGTATGAGTCACTCACATCTGTACTTCACGGTGGTGGTGGGGACGTTTTTGTTTACCTTTTCATCCAAGACTTGGTTGCACTGATGACCATATTCTTGCCTTATTTCCCCATCATTTTTGTTATCTTCCCTTAGTACACAGCTTTCCGCCAGATGTCGGTACAAGATTAAATTTTATTTTATTTTATTTCTCTCTTTCAAACTACAGCCGTCTATCTCGCCATAAATATGGTGAGCATTATTATTTTCTAATGGAAATCGCTCCAGACAAGGCATGAAGCCACTTGATGTAAGGAGTTAGATGATTATCGGAAAGACAGAAGATGCCTAATAGATTTAATTTAGAAAAGAATTAGGCTTTTGGTAGGCTGAAAAGAGTTAGCAGGGCGAGAGTTCTTGGTTCTTGGAAAAAAGCAACTTGAATAGAAAATTGTATTATATCAAGGTATTTAAGTAACGAATTGATGAAGACATATATATATATATATATATATATATATATATATATATATATATATATATATATATATATATATACTAGCAAGCCGTCCGGTATTACCTGGTCGTAAAATACGCTTAAATATGATATTTTGATTAATGCAATTTCATATTTATATTGGACCCAATGTATAATAATGATTTAAAAAGTTGAAAAAAAATGACACGTACGCCGCCACCAAGAAATAAATAGAAAAAAGGGTTTTTAAATACAGAAAAATATATGTGAGTATATACATAAATATATATACACACACACATGTATATCTACACATATATATACGTCTATATATATATATATATATATATATATATATATATATATATATATATATATATATATATATTAGCAGGCTGCTCTGGATTACCTGTGGATTACTTTCATTTTTGCCACCCCAGAATGTCACACGTGATGTCATCTGCAATGATGGCATGCATTATGTAATCTCCTATGACGTTATATATGACGTCATGACATATATATTATATTTGCTATGACGTCATTGTGAACAAACAAACAGGAATACTGATTTATTATAATAGATACACACACACACACACACACACATATATATATATATATATATATATATATATATATATATATATATATAATAAATATGTCCAAATAAAGAAGGCGACTTTTTAAGAAAACACCGGATCTCCAAGGTAGAGACGATAACCTTAATATCGTTTAAAAAATCCACAACAAAATTACGTAAATAGATACAATGCAGAAATATACCAAATAAACAGAAATGTGTGTGTGTGTGTGTGTGTGTGTGTGTGTGTGTGTGTGTGTGTGTGTGTGTGTGTGTGTGTGTGTGTCTATGTGGATGTATGCATGCATTTTTACGTCCGTGTGTGACTGTATTTATGTCTGCATGAATGTGTGGGGGGGTATATATATTTATACAGCATAATCACGTTGACACACCGGTTCGCATCAGATCACCGAAGTTAAGCAATGTTGAGCCTAGCTAGTACCAGATGGGTGAATATTTGGGAATTCTTAGCGCTGTATGTATTCTCCGCTTATCTCCGCTTTGTTTCCAGTCCTCCTGAACGTCCACTTGCCACTGGTATTTAACAAGGCCGACTCAGGAAAGGTGTGGTTGAAGATTGCGAAACTTTTTCCACAAAAATTCCGCGCAAAGGCACCCGTACAGTAGATATCCAAAATCTGTCAAGATTGAAGGAAGGTAGCATGCATGTGTGCGTCTGAGTGCCAACCTCTACATCACTATGTGTAAATACATGCGCATGCATATGTGTGTATGCACATTTGTATATATTATACAACTCGGGTTCCTCAGATGCTGACTTGTCCATCTTTAGGTCATTATCTCGGATGCAGTAAACTTTCCGTTGCGACTGTGGTTTAGCTTATAAAAAGCATATCATTTCTTCTTATCAATAATCAGAAGACATTCCTTTCCTTATATTTGGTCATTCCAACATTTCTTTCAAAGCGTCTCCCTTCCCACCTGCCAGTCCCTATCCCTACCCAGTCTCAAAAAACGTAGCATCTCACTGATGACCATGCCCTACTCTTTACTTCTTTGTTTTCACTTCGCTTGCAACAACCACTGGGGTTATCAGCGATGTTCAAGAGTGACTCCTTCATGATTTTGCATAACATTTTTTTGTATGCATTCGACAATTCAGGATCCGTTTAGTGGGTACATCGTATATTGGATAAACAGAAAATAAAAGAAAGTTAAATCTTAAACAGGTTTACCAGTATCAATATTTTAAACAAGTGCGGCAGAATCTATAGAAAAAACAGTCATAATTGTCGGCAAGATTTCGGTATAAATTGTGCTGTTATAACAGACCTATCATTCTCTCTCCCCTCTCCTCTCCCTCCTCTCCACTCTCTCTCTCTCTCTCTCTCTCTCTCTCTCTCTCTCTCTCTCTCTCTCTCCTTCTCTGTCTGTCTGTCTGTCTGTCTGTCTCTCTTTCTTTTACTCTCTCTCTCTCTCTCTCTCTCTCTCTCTCTCTCTCTCTCTCTCTCATATATAACTCCCTGTGACGAGGAAGACCTGATATTCTCATTATAACATTTGGTTTCGTATAAGCAGTGTATTACTGGTAACTAGCTGACCGAAACATGCTCATGACTGTGTAGCAACATATTACTACTTATGTAAAAACAAATAAAGAGTATATCCTGCTCAACTTCGGTATTGATCACTCTTGTATTGACCTTGTTAAACTTGATTGGTTACTTGACCTCGGGAAAACAATGACCTTAGATTATATATATATAAGTATATATATATATATATATATATATATATATATATATATATATATATATATATATATATAGTATATCTATATATATAGTATATCTATATATATATATAGTATATCTATATATCCATATATCTATAGTATATCTATATATAGTATATCTCTATATGTATATATATAGTATATATATATAGTATATCTATATATGTATATATATAGTATATATATAGTATATATATAGTATATCTATATATAGTATAACTATATAGTATATATATAGTATATCTATATATAGTATAACTATATAGTATATATATATATATAATATATATATAGTATATATATAGTATATATATAGTATAACTATATAGTATATATATATCTATATATAGTATATCTATATATGTATATATATATAATATATATAGTATATATATAGTATATATATAATATATCTATATAGTATATATATAGTATATATATATATATAGTATATCTATATATATATATATCTATTTATCTCTCTCTCTCTCTCTCTCTCTCTCTCTATATATATATATATATATATATATATATATATATATATATATATATATATATACTAGGTGGCCGCCCGGCGTTGCCCAGTCGTACGATACGCTTACACATGATATTTTAATTTATGCAGATTGCATATGTATTATAGAATCAATTCTCTATTGATTATTTATCTATTACAAGGAATACTTTTCCCAGTGGAATAATTCGCAAAGAATATTAAATAATAAAATAATTTAAAAAAAATAAATAATAATAATAATAATAATAATAATAATAATAATAATAATAATAATAATAATAATAATAATAATAATAATAATGTCGTCCATCATATTTCGTCTGTGTTTGTTTATAATATCACATCAGCTGATATTTGAGCATGACGATCTGAAACATAGTCTTTCTCCTGTTATAGATAAAAAGAATAATGTTTTACACGGGAATATTTTACGCAACACCGGCTAGTGTACTATAAAATATTCCACTGTAAAAATTCTTTTTTTATCTATAAGAGAAAGACTATTTTCAAGATCGGATTTATTCGATTTTCGATGCTTATTGGACCGATTTCTGTACAAAATATATCTAAGAACACTGCCAGACATACAAATTAACTTTGTGTGAAATTTGAAAAAGATAGGCTCAACCGTTTCGGAACCTATGGGGAAGGAATTCACACACACACACAAAGTAACTTTTAGATAATATATATATGTGTGTGTGTGTGTGTGTGTGTGTGTGTGTGTGTGTGTGTGTGTGTGTGTGTGATATTGAACAGTTAAAGGTGCGTTTCTTCATGTTTATTTAGTGTTTAATTTTTTATTTTTATTTTATATGTGTATATGTATTGTGTGCATGTGTGTGTGTGCGTACTTATATGTATGTGTATTTAAGACTGACGTGGCACCTTCTCATTGGCTATACCTCTTCCTACTCCGTCCTCTTCCTTTCTCCTTTCCCCCGTGTATGCTCATCACTTTCACTACACTGATGAAGACTGAAGGATCGGTCGAAAATAATGCACTTATAAAACGTTTTTAAATTTTTTTCATGATATTATTTTGTATTCCTGCACGTCAACAATAGAAAACAAATAAAGAAATGTTATAAGCTTTTATACTTTTTGTATTCTTTTTTTATATATTTTCATTTAAAAAAAAACACACAGTATCACTTATAAAAAAAAAAAAAAACAATCTTACATTTAAAAACGATCAAAACAATGCCTAGAATTATATCACGTGGTCTGGTGTTAAGACATCAGTGGTGAGCTCGCGTCTCAATAAGTTTAGCTATACTGACCAAAAGTGAAACTTCCAAACATGTCATGTCTATAGATAATTTAATTTTACGCACGTAGAAAATATTTAATAAATAATATTTAAATAATAAATTAATTACAAATAATACGTCCCAAAAATGTGTGGGTGACTAGAATATAAACAAAGGGCAGATAACCTCCCCCTTTAAAGCACTCAGGGAATGCAAAAAAACACCACAATATCGCCTGAACAAACAATCTTATATGTATGTATGTATATATATATATATATATATATATATATATATATATTTGTGTGTGTGTGTGTGTGTCTAATATATGTGTGTGTGTAATATATGTATGCGCGTGTGTGTGTGTAAACTTTAGATTACGGAGTGTAAGCATTAAAGTCCTTAGAAACATTAGCATCAATATTTACAAGACACAATCTCAACCTGATAAAGGAGTTCAATATACGAGATAGAGCAATAGTGTAAATGAACATTTGGAATTAAATTCTGTAAATGAAAAAATTTATAACAATTTTTTTATTTGATGAGAAATATAAAAATTTTAAGTGTTTTCCTTAATCATGGATTTTCAATAAACGGCTCATCTTATCAGTGAAAATGTTTTTAATAATTATAAGCAGTCATAAATGTTGCTATTTTATATATCTATATATAAATCTATCTATATATAAAAGCGAAAGTGTGTGTATGTATGTATGTTTGTGTATGTGTTTGTGTGTCCGCTAAAAACTTTCGACAGACACTAAGAAAATTCACAAACTCGGTATCATATTGAAGCTCCATCTTTCGCCCGAAAAATATCGAAAAATGGTCAAAAACATTAATTTTTTCACCCCGAAATCGACAATTTTCGACAGGGGGAGGGTTCAACAAAAACGGTCCTCTCGTAACGAGTACCGGTTCTACGCATGCGTCAGATGACGTCATGACCTGATTTACTTTAAATAGTTGAAGAACTGACTGAATTTCATGTACGTCGCGTTAGCTCAGTTGGTTAGCGCGTTGATTCGTTATCTGAACGTTTTGGGTTCGAATCGTGGTATGAGATGATTTTTTTTTTCGATTTTTTAAATTTAAATATTGAACCAGTGTTATTTAAGCCATTTTTCACGTAACGTTCGTTTTTCTGTTTTTTTTTTTACTTCGCTTATCCACCCCCGACCACACCCCTAAAAACACCCGGGTACCCACCGATTTTTAAATTTTAATATCGAAACAGGCTTATTCAAGCCATTTTTCACATATTTTTTTGTTTGTTTTAACGTTCGTTTTTCTGTTTTCTTTTTTGTTTTTTCGATTTTTACATTTAACATCGTTCGTTTGCCTTAAGTTAGTTTTTTTGTGTTTTTTTTTCTCGATGTTTTGATTACCCCCCCCCCGCTTAAGTTTTAACGTTCGTTTTTATGTTTTCTTTTTTTACTTCGCTTATAACAAACAAACCTGGTCATTGACCTCATTTGCCGAATAGCTATTGCTTACGTCGTCGTCGTCGTCGTAACGCTCGCACAAAATCTTGCGGGCACCTGTCAATTTTGTTTAAATAAATTCAAACATCTTTCAGTAACTCATTCTGGCTGGCCGAATGGTTCATGTTTTTTTTCACATTTTATTTTCAAACTTCGCCTCAGGGTTTCGGGTTCGATCCTACCCCCCCCCCCCCGATTTCTTTTTTATTTAAGAGCACACACACCTCCAAACACCCGGGCAACAACGGGTACCCCCGCTAATCTAAAATAAATAGCAAAATTATGACTGTCTATAAACATTATCTATATAATTATAAAACTCTGTGGACCGTTTTTGCTTGCTTGAATCTTGCTTGCTCTAAACAAAAACGTAAATTTCGAACATGCTCTGACATATCAAAGAAACTACTGTTTAGTTTATATTCCTGGCCTTACTACTTGTGCCGCGATTATGGCTTGAATTAAGCTTCAAATGGAAAAAGTCATCAAGTATCATGGTGCAATTGTGCTTTAAACAACAACATTCATTTCGAATGCGACCTTGTCATATCAAAGAAACTACTGTTGATTTTTTATGTCGGGCCTTTCTGCTTGTTTGGCAATAAAACTTCTCCAGTGCACTTGTGATGTTAAACTGTGTAACGTTTTTGGTTAAAATCGCCTGATTCTTCTTTCATCAGATTTTTTCGATTATCATTACTTATCGAAGGCATTCCAACACAAAACTTATCTAAGAACATTACCAGGCACATAAAGTACTTTTGTGTGAAATTTTATAAAATTCGGTCCAACTGTTTTCGAGTCCATATGGAATGAACTTACACACACATACACATTTTCTTTTAGATGATAGAGATTACTCAATCTCAAAACTCATAACTCAACTTATTTTTCGGTCTTGAAACTAATAAAATTGAAGTATCTTTCCTTTCGTCTGTTTCCTTATTTCACCTCCTGTTTTGTTTTTTGTTTTTTTCTTTTTGGTGTTTTTTTTTGTTGTTCTGTTTTTGTTGTTTTGTTTTTGTTTTTTTTGTTTTGTTTTTTTTTGTTTTTGTTTATTTTTTTTTGTTGTTGTTTTTTGGGGGTTTTTTTTTGTTTTTTTTTTGTTTTGTTTTGTTTTTGTCTTTTTTAATTTTTTTTCTTTTTGTGTTTTTTTTTGGCTGTTTTGTTTTTGTTTGTTTTTTTGCTTTTGTTGTCTTTTTTGGTTTTTGTTGATTTTTTGTTTTTTGTTTTTTTTTTGTTTTTATTTTTTTCGGTTTTTTGTTGTTGTTGTTGTTGTTATTGTTTTTTTTTTGTTTTGTTTTTTTGTCTTTTTTTTTTTTTGTCACATCTGTTCTTTTTCCTATCGTCCGAGCAAACACTACCTGTATTTAATTATTCAACTTTTGCAGAACTCCCGTCTCAAATGGTCTTTCTTCTTTTATTTACAGAATGAAAACGAAATGGAAGAGCACGGCAAGAAGACGCCGACAGAAATATTGGTAGGTCGTTATTTTTCTCTGGTCGAAAACAGAACTGCACACTTCACAACGAGGTCACCACATATCAAGACCTGAAGGCCACTAGAGGATCAGGGTTAATGCATGTACGGTAGTCATTGGGACAGTAACATAATAATCGTTTGTGGTGGAAATTTGGTATAATTAGATTATTTACGAGGACGGTTCAATAAGAACTTGTTTACATTAGACTTGAATGCGACAATATTGTAGTCAGCTGGAAAGCAGACCAGCGAATCAGAGTTCCACAAGCGGGCATTTCTAGGAAAGAAGCATTAATTAATGGAATCCATGTTTAGGTTTAGGCATCGATAGAGAGTAGAGGATTTTTTTTTTACTTTGACATATATGATAAATGAATGAAAGTGACCTGGTTTAGTAGGTTCTTTCTTAGAGAGTCACCATTATCAAGGTCCAGAGAAGCAAATTACACCGGGGAAGATGGACATGTAAATACCAGTGTCAGCGCGAGGTGGCAGGGAGAAAGACTTTTGAAAAGCGCATATAAGTGCGAAAGGACTTTTGAAAGATAACAAAATGTTTTGTTTTGGAAGAACCACAAATAAATGCATTTCATTTGGACTTAAAAAAGGTGGCGAGTCGCATTTTTATTTCTTTCCTTTTTTATTTGTTTGTTCCATTGCGACGGTGCCAGACAGCGTGTGGGTTTGCAGTGTAACGACACAGTTTAAAAAGTAACGGCCACGTTACAGATGTAAAACTTGAATCCAGTCAATGTAACAAGAACACAAAATGATTATTGCAAAGGCAGAAGAACTCCCGTCTCAAATGGTCTTTCTTCTTTTATTTACAGAATGGAAACGAAATGGAAGAGCACGGCAAGAAGACGCCGATCGAAACTGTCTGGAAAAAAACTTACGCCTATAAATAGGAGGAAAACAGTCAGCAGGAAGAGAGTTCCATAAACTTGCAATTCTATTCATTGACTACTGTACACTCATTAACCCTTATCCTCGAGTGGCATCCAGGCCTTGATAGGTGGTGACTCCTATAAAAAAGAAAAATAATAATTCTTTGAAAAAAGTTATTAGAATAGGAAGCTGTATAATAATGAAGTATCAAAACAGTGGATTGGTGAAAACCACTAGACCAACGAGTCAAATGAGCAGAAACAAAGGAAGCAGGAAATAGTTTAGACAATTGTGAAGAGCACATGCCATAATAGGGGAGAACGATAGAGGGAGAAAAAGAGAAAAATAGAAGTTGTTTTACACTTTTCTCCCCAAGCAATGCCGGATAGCCCTGCTAGTCTATTAATAACAGAGACTTGGTATCTGTCTGAAGCCAAAATTATATATTACTGCTTTCAATAATCAATTCTAGTTTGCTATTCTGTTTCAAAATAATATCCTATCTTCCAATGCTCAATTTGTGTGTGGGGGGGGGGGCGTAGGGCTATTAGAACAGCATATTCTTTAAATTGTTTTGACTCTCGAGTGTGTACCCGTTGATATCTTATATGCTTTTATATAGAGTGATGTGGTTTTCGGTTGACTAACTGTGTCTAACTGTGCCGGATATACACTCGAGTCAAAACAATGAAAAGAATATGCTGTTGTCATAGCCTTATTGATTATACATATTATTTGGATTCTTCGGGCTACTATTCTCATTTTCAGTGTTATTTTCATAACGTTTCAGCCAATGTAACCTCTGACCTTTTTAAGTGTATTTTGTTGAACTCTATAATCTTTCTGTTGAACTTGGAAATTTGCGTCCACGGGGGTAGCGTACTGTTGTTTCGTCATCTATGATTGGGTAGAAATCCTAAGTAATTCGAAATTTGATGTTGAGTGCTGGCTGCACAATGCTCAGTGCCTGAAGAAGGTCAGGAGTTAAATCTATTGAAACGTGAAAATAAGTTAAGATGAAAACAATAGTTTGAAGAATCCAAATAATCGATATTTTTCATCTTTATTCGCATTCAATTTCGTTTCACATATGAATTCTTATATTTATATCTTTATGTTTTATTGTAGCCATCAAGTTATCGTCGTTCACCATCCGCAGCTGCCTCGCTCTCCCTCATACAGAATCTGCCACATTCGCCGCAGACTGAAGACCAAAACACAACTATCACCGTATTTATCATTTATTTATTTATTTATCATTTCATTTATTTATTTATTTATCATTTATTTATTTATTTGTCGTATATTTATTAATTTGTTTGTCCTTTATTTATTTATTTATTTATTGGCCCCCCCCCAACAAAAGGAGGGTGGACCGATAAATTCACCCTTGTCCGTTCGTCCGTTCGTCTGTCCTCATTTTTCTCGATAACTACGCTTTGGATTTTTTAAAAAATTTTGTGCAAACATTAAACATGATATGAGTAAAAAAACAACAATGGATTTTCCGGAAAATCTCTGGTTGCCCCCTAGGGGTGCATTTCGGGTTAAAATGGCTAAAATTGACACTTTTGTTCTGATTAAAAAAATTGATGCCTTGGACTTTTATAAAACTTTCTGAAAAGTATTAACTACCTAATTTCTATATAATTTTGTTTGTCTATACTTCGCGATAACTCTTGGGCTCTTTTAGGGCTGATAAAAACACTCCATCTTTGGGACTATTTTACCATATTTGTCCAAAATTTTCTGTGTATGTCTACTTAGCAGTTTTGCATGGTGCTGAACTCAAATTTAAATATGTTAAGGCCTTGGGGACTTTTGAAGCTAAATGTGTGGGGGGGTGAAGCAAATGATGTACTTGGACATTTCTTTTTTTGCATGGTGCAGAACTCAAATTATTTATCATTTATTTATTTATTCATCATTTATTTATTTATTTATAATTCGTTTATTTATTATTTATCAGTTCGTATATTCATTTATCATTTATTTATTTATCATTTACTTATTTATCATTCATTTATTTATTTATCATTTATTTATTTATTTATCATTTATTTATTTATCATTTATTTATTTATTTATTTATCATTTATTTATTTATTTATAATTCGTTTATTTATTATTTATCAGTTCGTATATTTATTTATCATTTATTTATTTATCATTTCTTTATTTATCATCCATTTATTTATTTATCATTTATTTATTTATTTATCATTTATTTATTTATCATTTATTTATTTATCATTTATTTATTTATCATTTATTTATTTATCATTTATTTATTTATTTATTTATTTATTTATAATTCATTTATTTATTATTTATCAGTTCGTATATTTATTTATCATTTATTTATTTATCATTTATCAATTTATTTATCATTCATTTAATTATTTATCATTTATTTATTTATTTATCATTTATTTATTTATCATTTATTTATTTATTTATCATTCATTTATTTATTTATCATTTATTTATTTATTTATCATTTATTTATTTATCATTTATTTATTTATTTATCATTTATTTATTTATCATTTATTTATTTATTTATCATTTATTTATTTATTTATCATTTATTTATTTATTTATCATTTATTTACTTATCATCTATTTATTTATTTATTATTTCATTTATTTATTTATCATTTATCAATTTATTTATCATTCATTTATTTATTTATTTATCATTTATTTACTTATCATCTATTTATTTATTTATTATTTCATTTATTTATTTATCATTTATCAATTTATTTATCATTCATTTATTTATTTATCATTTATTTATTTATTTATTTATCATTTATTTATTTATCATTTATTTATTTATTTATCATTTATTTATTTATTATTTATTTATTTATTTATCATTTATTTATTTATTTATCATTTATTTATTTATTTATCATTTATTTACTTATCATCTATTTATTTATTTATTATTTCATTTATTTATTTCTCATTTCGTTTATTTGTCATTTACTTTTTTTATTTGTTTATTTTTTTGTTCACTTTTGTTAAACCCTAAACAAGACATATTGCCACTGGAGCATAAGGGATTAATACTATAGAAGGCAAGCTGAGTAGGGAGTTGAAAAGCAAGATATTTGTTCGCATTAATTTTATAATTTCTGCATGTTGGTACCGTCGGATAAGGAGAAACTTCCAAACACAAGCAATCCGTGGAACGAAGCTATTAGAGAAGATCTTCTAGCAACTATGTACTTCTACAGTGAAGGAGTGGGATTTTGCTGCTAGGCCAGAGATATTTACTTTGAGGGCGTACAATTGCAATAAGTTAATTCAGAGCACATTGGTTGCAATCAGGGAGGAATGCAAGAAAATTTCTGTATAAGTACTAAAAATAGTTTTATGTTGTTGTTTCTGTTATAGATTACTAAATGAGGAATCGTTTCCGCTTAAAATCCAGTTAGTATTATGCATGTAAAAATTGAGAAATGCATACTCGAAATGTGTAAATATAATGTGAATAAACGAAATCAAATATAAATGGTAATGGAATTTGACCTGATGTCGTGTATTTCTAAATACGAAACTCAAATTATAACTCTAAATGATACCTTATTGAATAATATTTATGGTACTTCTGCCTTTACCGACCTGCGGTTTCTATAAAGTTTCTCAGATGACCCCGGCCGCTGTCAAGAATAACCGGAAGCAGCTAACCGCGAAACGTTAAACTGCTACTATAACGATAAACAGGAAAAACATGGAAATACAATAAATAAAATTACAAACATGTATCTACCCAACCCTAACCCTAATCCTAACCCTAACCCCAACCCTAACCCTAACTCTAACCCTAACCCCAACCCCAACCCTAACCCTAACCCCAACCCTAACCCTAACCCTAACCTAAACCCTAAACTTAACCCTAACCCTAACCTTCGCGATTAAAATTAATTATTTATTTCTTCCATCTTTTGAAAAACAGTAGTCTTCGTAGATTCGTATTAACGCGTTCGTCAAAAATTGAGGAAGGCTCTGACGACCTTTTCCGATTATTTCCGTCAGATGCCGAGCACACTCTAAAAATTCATAGAAACCATGATTCGGTAAATGCAGAAGCACCATATTTATTAATAATATAATTATTATATTAAGAAAAAAAAAAATTTCAAACCATTTTGGTCCTGGATATGACCTTAACCTATATCCAATGGTGAGGTCCTAGCTTGCGGGCTTTGGGGAGTGCGGAGCAACCCTTTAATTGCCATTGCTCCCAGGTCCACTCTGACCCAGAGTGGTAGTACCTGTTAGGGTCCCAACTACGGGTTAAATAGAAATCGACTTGAAAAAAAAATATATATATATATACAGTGATGATCATATTTATTGGCACGGTAAAATAAAAGTTAAATTTTGTCTAATAAATTCTAAAAAAGGGATTAAATTAAAGAAAATAACAAAGTATATTATGTATTTTTAACTGGCCTTTCCGATGCAGCAATCGGATTTTAGAAAAAATAAATAACAAAGGAACAACAAACACCGACAGGGCCCTGATGAGAAGAGCTAATCTTTGAAAATCCATGGATTAAGAGCCAGTGTTTTTATATTCCTTGCTTTAATATTTGATTACTTAATAAATTGTGTACATTTTTCAATGTCTGTTTATTATTCAAACATTATTGGTTATATACGTGCATACATGTTTCAGTGGAATCCCACTTCAAAAATACCAGTTCACTAGATCAAAAAAATATATGTCCATATGGTAAAATAAACAGTCAGTTGAACAGATATATAGGCTTATTCATATGATTTAAATAAAGGTGGTATACTGTGAGTTATATCTTATAAATAAACAAATAAACAAATAAATTGAAAACAAAAAACAAATGAACGCATAAAAAATCGAGGAATGAAATAAATAAATAAATAGAGCTTATTAATAAAATGGACGGATAATGAAGTCGCCACCAGAAAAGAAAAAAACAATCATAATAACCTAAGTTAGGGAAGTAGCGGCGATGAGGATATATTACTTCAGATCAAAGCGAAGACTTAGGCCAATAAACAACCGCCAAGTTAAAATAATACCAGTACCTCCCTGCTGGTACAGCTTAACCACATAGGATTGTACTTCCCCCTTCCCCTGCACCGCCACCCCTACTCCCTTTCTTCACCACACTTCCCTCCAAGACCTCTACTGCTCACATTTACAAAGTATACACCCCACTTTCTTCCTAAACATAAACCACACCTGAATATCTTATAAAAAACGAATGTAATTTTGACTTTCATTTCAATGTCGCTCCATTTTGGGAGCTTTCTGATGAAGAGGTATCTTTTAATTCGGATTTCACTGAACCATATATGCACATATGTAAATGTAACCAGTAACGTTTGTATAAGAAACAGACCATATATATATATATATATATATATATATATATATATTATCGTCATCCACAGGGAGATTATTTCACTGTATCACAGTTGATCAGTGTGGTTGGACTAGTACCTATCCCGAGTCAGGAATCGAACCTACAACTATCTAGATGATAGTCGGCAGTTCTCATATCTGACCTCGCTCGTAAATGATATCTTCAAATGTCTTTATATAAGAACATCGCATTAAGTTAAATAAACAGCAGGCGAAATCATTTAACGAAAGTGCTCTACCTAAGAAGGGGAGGGGTCTTATATATAGTCATCCACAGACAGTGTTTCGCTGCATCACAGCTCACCAGTGCGCTGTTTTGAAATGTTACTCTAAAAGCAAATTTTTCAAACTATACCTATTAACATGAGTAAAAGGTTACATAATTCGGTAATTGAGAGGGCTTTATTTAGAATAAAAAATGACTACAGCTGTTGTCCTTCTTCAAGCTGAAACCTACTTAATGAACAAATAATATTTTTAAGAGTTTTTTTTTTTTTGCTTTTCCTATCAAATTTTAAACAAATGTGCCTAAAAGAATGGATAAAAGCAAAAACGGAAGAGAAACTGTCAGAATTTATGGGAATCAACAGAGTTATTAGTCTGGGAATCAAATGGACGAATATCCTTGCCTTTATTGTTGCTGTTTTTAACTAAAACAATTCATAAATGGTACAATTTTTAGAGCTTTTTGGGAGGGAAGTATTGTTGTTATTCGTTTTGTAACGTGAGAGAAAAAAAAAAGTTATTTATTTCGTTCAATGTCACACGGAAGTCGCCGACATGTATTTACAACACAACCCACTATGCTCGTTCTTTCTTTTCCTTTCCTGGTAAGATAGCAGTTGACACCCGGTACTTGTACTGGGCTGAGCACTGCCAAGTAGTGTCAACACACATACTGCAGTCAAATTAATTGTCCTTATACAATGGAGGGAGAAATCCTTTTATACTAAGGCTATTTTATTTTCGCAGAATCCCCTTTTGAAAGGAGCTGGTTATCTCCCACATTAAACCGACCTTTTGTTTTTCCTTTTTTTTTCATTTCTTTTACTGGTGTGTTTCACATAAAACAGACCTTTTGTTTTTCCTTTTTTTTTCATTTCTTTTACTGGTGTTTCACAACTAGTCAACGACGAAGTTAATCCAAGATATTTCCTTCGGTGGGGAAAAAGTTCGAATAGCAAATTCACGTGTTCTCTTTTCTTTCTCGCATTTTATATATCTGTCTCTTTCGTGAGGGATAAGGATCCACATCGTCCACGTCAGTACATCCACATCTCCTTCGCATGATAGGGAAAAAGTCATCGTGTCTTTCGTGAGAAAGTAAATTAATCGCATGTTCTCGCATGACTGGAGAAGAGGGGCGCGTCGTCCACGTGTCGTGTATCCGTATCTCCTTTTCACATGAGGGGAAGCAGTTGAACCCCCTTCTCCCACGAGGTGAGATACCTCTTAACAGGTCGGCAACCCAAACTAAAAAGCGCGATTTCCCCTAGTGTCCAGTTAGAAAGGGAAATGGGGAGCGATACCACTTCCGGTTCCCCCTCTTCCTCTCTGATTTACAAGTCGGTCTAAAAATAAACTTGACGAAATCTCTAGTCGGTAAAGGCTCGGCAAGTTTTAAAGGGGGCTATATTAGTAGACTTTCGCTCAGTTCAAAACAACTACTGTATTAGCCTATCTTGTTGGAATCATATTTTATTTTACCTGTACCTCGATGACAAAATATAAAAACAAAAAAAAAACGATATATCTCGTCAGTCTAACATTAAGTATTTAAATTTTTATTTAAATACATAATCCATTTAAAGATTAGGTCACAGTACATATTTAAATGATGAAACATGCGACTACGTTACAGTTTTGTTTGTTTGTTTGTTTTTTACTGAGTCAGACTTCTTCAGAGAAAAATGTTTATAAATTTTTTATATAAGGATTGATAATATGTATAATTTGGACTGTTTGGGCTATTCTCATATTGCGTGCTATTCTCATAACGTTTCGGCTGATGTAACCTCCGTCCTTCTTCAGGTGTATTTTCACAATGACTGTTATTAGTTAATGGTCGAAAGAATTTTTTCTTTTTTTTCCATCGAAACATAGTCGTTAGAATTCAAAATGTTAGATGTGTTCATGAACCAGAAAAGGTGTCGAGTCGTTTCCATTTTTGCCATGCTGATTTCATATAATGTTTCTGGATTTTTGAAAAAAGGATTGATAATCTATATATTAATACCATAGTACCTTTAACGTACACACATAAGTACGTGTGTCACGGTTTCAAGATTTTAAATTATTCGATCGGGAGATCCTATTTATTACAAAGAGGGATAGAAGGTGATACTAGGGCTATGACAAAAGCATATTCTTTTCATTGTTTTGACTCTCGAGTGTGTATCTGTTGAGTGTGCATATGCTGTTATATAGAGTGATGTGGTTCTCGGTTGATTAACTGTGTCGGATATATACTCTAGAGTCAAAACAATGAAAAGAATATGCTGTTGTCATAGACCTAGTGATAACATACTACGAACATTGAATTAGTATATAGATATGCTAATTTGATATTCGTTGTATGTTAATAAATAGGATCTCCTGATCACCCAGGACGCAATGTAAAAAAAAAAAAAAATTAAATTTAAAAAATAATGTCGCTTTTTGACGTTCATCTATATCAGGGGTTCTCAACCGGGGTCCACATGGACCTTAGGGGTCCATGGAATATTTCTGGGGGTCCACAGGCAAAACATAACAAAACTTATTATTATTATTATTATTATTATTATTATTATTATTATTATTATTATTATAGTTGTTGTAGAATACTTTATTTGCATTAAATTAGTTTTCATTTAAAAATAAAGCTTAATTATATAATATTTATTTGATTATTAAAACCTCAAAGTTTATATTAGTGAAAAATAGATTTTGGTTGGTTGGTTGTTTTTGTTTTACGGCATATCAACCCTTTTCGGGTTATTTAATGCCGAATCCAAAGATTCTGAAGAAAAAAATTTTAATAGAATATATTTGTTGTTTTCACGTCGGTTTTTATTTAACCCATAGTTGAGACCCTAACAGGTACTACCACTACGGGTCAGAGTGGACCTGGGAGCAATGGTAATTAAAGAGTGGCTCCACACTCCCCAAAGCCCACAAGCGGGGGCCTCACCACTGGATATAGTTTAAGGTCATATCCAGGACCCCCATTGAGGGACTTTTACCTCTGCAGGGGGGGGGGGGCAGTCGGCGTATTCTAATGCCCCACCGACAGGGCCGTGAAAAATAGAAGCTTGTCTTATGACCAATAGTTATGAAGGGGTCCACCAAGATAAAAAGAAGGGAAAAGGGGTCCATGAGTAAAAAAAGTTTGAGAACCACTGATCTATATATAAAAGAACGACATTATTTTTACACTAACCTAATACCTTCCTGATCTTCTGGCTATGATCGAAGAGTAATATCTGTTCTGTCTAAAGATGGTATAATGATATTGTGCGGTTTCTGTCTGCACCGGGCGTCCATACAATGGAAATATGTCAGAGACTCCTATGAGGATATTAAAGATAAACCATAATAACCAGGCATATTCTGACACTACATTAACCAGATTACTTAGATGGATACTTTTACAATAATATCGCGGGGTCTCTGAACATCCATAGAGTGTTCAGCAGCCATATATTACATATGAAAGATGACGATGTGGAATTTCCATATGTCCCGCTAGTATGTATAATTCGGATTGTTTGGACTGCTATTCTCATCTTGGGTGGGTGTTATTTTCATAAAGCTTTGGTAGATGTAACATGCGACCTTCTCCGGGTGTAGTCGTTAGAATTCAAAGTTTGTGATGTGCTCTATCCGTTTCATAAAAATATACATATTGAATTCTAACACTTATCCTCGAGTGGCCTTCGGCCCTTGATAAGTAGTGGCTCCCCTGTAAAAAATGGTTTGTCAGAAAAAAAAGAGTAAAACTATTTTTTCCTCAATTCGCTAATAACAGCCATCGTCAAGATACACCTGAAGAAGGTCGGAGGTTACATCGGTTGAAACGTGTGTGTGTGTGTGTTTCATTCGATGATGTCACGCTCACGACTTAAATGCTGATGTGATATTAATTCGCCACGTGAGTCGTCAATGTGTGTTTTTGTGTATGAAAAGAACACTACAAAGGATGTCGCGTCATCTGGTTTAATGACAGCTGATGTGACTGCGCCTAAAAACCTTTCTGGCACTCAAAATGAGAACGGCAGTCCTAACAACATATATTCTTCAGAGAACTCACAAAGATTTTGCCTCAGGATTGTCTAGTTTTCATGAAGTCCTTCTCGTTGATCGTAGCTATTCATTACCCTGCAGGATTGCAATATTTTACGCTTGTCACTGAGAACAATAAGGCTCAGCAGTTGCATACAAAGTCGGGGAAGGTTTGACTCTGAACGCACAAAGAAATGACACAAAATAACTTTACGATTTTTACCCCATTGATTTGTGGTTCCGCACCCAACACGTCATTGCTTGTCACACACACGACCAGATGACGACGGATCCTGATGCTGGCTTTTCTTGGATTTTCACTCGAGCCCTGTAAGCTGAGTAACTTTCACATTACCATGTTGTCACTGCTACTACCATGGCGACAAACGGTTAAACTTGGAAGGGGTGTATTCGTGATGTTTATTTGGATTATTCGAACTACTGTTCTCATCTTGAGTGTCATCCTCACAAAATTTTGGCCGATTAAACCTTCGACCTGCTTCAGGTGTATCTTGTCAAACTCGAAAATATTTCTGTCCCCCTCTTTCTGTAACCTTTACAAATGAGCTTTTATTGATTTCTCGCTGACAATGACCATTGGTCTTCAGGGAGATTTGGGTGGCAATAAGCCTCCTCAAGGTCTCAGTACTCTTCACACTCATCCAATGGAGATCTGGATTATTACTACTACTACTACTACTAGTAGTAGTAGTAGTAGTAGTAGTAGTAGTAGGTGAGTAGTAATAGTAGTACTGCTACTTCTATTACTCACTTAATGTTCTCCAACCATTGACTTTCTCTGGACTCTGAGTGACAGCAAGTCTCCTTAGATTTTCAATATGCTTTTAAAATAAGTTTAAATAAACATTTCTTTTGTAATAATCTTGCTTAATCTCTTAGTTTTAATTTATTTAATTTTTTTTTTTTTTTTTTTTTTACTTATTTCGTGTCTTGGCTAAGAAAGTCTGAAAAATAAAACGTAACTGGGCAAAACGTCTGTTGGGCAAAATGTCTGTCGGCCAAAATGTCCTATCGTCTGAAAAAGACCTGAGAACACCTATGTGATACTTTCCGGATTGAATTCTCCATGTACAATATGAAACAAAATTGCATTCGGAATATTTCCATTGCAACGCGATTTCTTTTCAGCCTCGACTCAGTTATTTAAGAAACTTTTCTGTTTCTTTTAATTTATTTTTTGTATGTAAAAAAACACACAAAGAATGTCTGGTCATCTGGTTTGAAGGGAACCGATTTGACTGCACCGAAAGACCTTTCTAGCTCTCTCTCTCTCTCTCTCTCTCTCTCTCTCTCTCTCTCTCTCTCTCTCTCTCTCTCTCTCTTTCTCTCTCTTTCTCTCTCTTTTATTTATTTATTCTATTTCTATTCTGAAGCTTTCTTCTTCTCCCCCTCATCCTTCGTTATTCTTCTTTTGTTTCTTTTTTCTTTTCTTTTTCTTCTTCTTCGTTCACTTTTTCTTTATCCTATTATCTGTTCCGTTCATTCTCTACTATCTCTATATATTTTATGCTCTCTTCTTATAATTTGAATTTTTCATCATCATCATCATCATCATCATCATGAACTATTTGTACGTTTTCTTCCTTCTTCATTCTTCCTTTTTTTCTTTCTGAACTATTTTCTACCCTTTTTCTGCATTTCCTCCTTCATGTTTTGTTGTTGTTTTTTGTTGTTTTTCTGTTGTTTTTGCTTCTATTTTCCTTTTATTTCATCTTTTCTTTTTATTATTTGCATTTTTTTTATTTTTGCCTTTTGTTCTGTATTTGTCTTTTTCTTCTTTCTTTTAACGTGTACTTTCTTCATCATCATTATGATTATTATCATCATCACTATATCTATCAACTGTTTGTACTTCTCCTTTTTTTATCTTTTTCTCCTTCTTCTTCTTCTTCTTCTCCGTCTTGTTTTCTTCTTTCTGGTCCTTTTGTTTTCTTTTTCTTCTGAATTTCTTCCTCTTCTTTGTTAATTTTCATCTTGATTTTCCTCTTTTTCTTCTCCTCCCCACTTTTTCCGTTTTTTTTTTAAATATTATTTTCTTCTTTTGTCATGCTTCTTCTTCTTCGTCTTCTTTTTTTTCTTCTTCTTCTTCTTTTTTTTCTTCTTCTTCTTCTCTCTGAACTATTTTCTTTTTTATCATTTTTCTGTTTCTTTTTTCTGTTTCTTTTTTTCTTTTTCTTCTTCTTCTTCTCCTCCTCCTTTCTGAACTATTATCTTTTTTATCATTTTTCTTCTCCTCCTTCTTTTTCTCCTCCTTCTTCTTCTCTTTCTTTTTCTTTTTCTTTTTCTGAACTATTTTCTTTTTCTTCTTATTCTCCTTCTTCTTCCTCTTCTTCTTCTTCTTCTTCTTCTTCTCTCTGAACGATTTCCTCCTTTATTAACATTTTTCTTCTCCTATACTATCTTGTTCTTATTTTTCTCCCTCTCTTTCCTTTTTAACTTGTACTTTTCGTCGTCATCGACATCATCGTCATCATCATCATCATCATCATCATCATCATCATCATCATCATCATCATCGTCATCATTGTCATCATCATGTCGTACTTTCTTCTCTTTTCTGAACTTTTGTACTTTTCAATTGCTTGCAATGAATCATTGCCGAAAGGTATGGTGTCCCAGCATTAAATAACTCAGCAACTATTGATATGCTATAAAACATCTTGGAGTGCAGATGGATGGGGGGGATATACACTTCAGGTATGCGAGGTTAACCTTTGTTCTTCACCTGCTTCTCTCGTTCAGTAGTGAATGTGCTGAGTATGGGAGCAGCCTATTTGTCCTCTGATACAAAACCCTTACCACTAGAACTTTAACCGGCCATTCGGCATAATGGTTACAGTGCTGGTCACTGGGATGGGAGACTGAGGTTCAATCCTCACTTAAATTATACTAAAAACTACAAAAATGGTACTTGATGTTCGAACTGTTAAACATTCATCATTATAGGGTGACAGATCAAGGGTAAGTGGAGTAATCTTAGAAAAGGAGTGGTGCCCTCCCCTACATTGTAATACTGTTGGATATGGAGACGTGGTAACGCCAAGGAAAGCAGAGGTAAGCACATAGGCATATTCCAGATGGGTTTTGATCTACTTTCTTGTGTCCCATAAAAATGACCGGAATTGTAATTATCATGAAAACAAAGAACTGTTTAGATTCCAGGCTGGGAGTTATGAATTGCGCAATGCAAAATAAAAAATAAAAATTTAATATCCTTATATTTACATTCCTAGGAATGTCGATTGATGTCTATATAAGAGATAACATAAAAAGCAGAAAGAGAGGAGAGAGCAGACTGCCAATGGTCGAGCGTGATTGACATCTCTTCGTCGTTGTGCCACACACCAACCAACCCCTATAACTAACATCTCTTTCTCTGTATCGATTGGGTAAAAAAAGAAGCTTAATTGTAAATAAAGCTTATATGTTGATAAATTCGTCTCTGTTGTTTTTGAGAATAACGGCAAAAAGAATCGTCAGGTGTATATATGATTGTACCTATTTACTATGCCTCCCCACGGGACAGAGTTAGACACCAGGGTCGTTTTTTAACGTGGAGAAAAGGTACAAAAATAAAAATTGTCTCAGTCGTTAAGGATTTCTCCTCCACCGAAATAAGAAATAGAAGTGCAGCATCTGAAGAACAGATACTACACTTTGATCTTGACCAAAAGGTTAGAAAATTATATATGCATTCAAATTCAACAAAGCAACGGTAATTACTTGCAATTGTACTTGTGACGTCATTCACCTGTGGTGGGTTGAGTCGACTCCGAGTGAATTCGCCGCATCATGAGTCAAAGCAGTTTATCCAGATATGTCAGCTGCTGACTCCACAGTATATTTCAGTCATTTGCAATTCCATCGTTGCACACTGAAGATGTGAGGACCGTTCAAAGCTTCCAAGTTGATATAGTAGTTAATGAAAAGGGAACTTTTAGGTCGTTCTCAACTAGGGTCAACTACTTTTCTTTCTTTTTTTTTCTCACACTTAGTTGGGGACTACTTGTGTCAAAGGTCAAGCAAGTACGCATTTTTTATATCAACTAACATGAGGGTAGCTCCATCAGTGTTGAATATACTTCAAATGGATGTACAGAGTGGCATTAATTTCGTTGCTAGAATTAGATAGAAAGTGGGGAAATCGTATATAGCGGTTGTAGGTAGTCGAGTGTTTTTGTGAAAGTTTGGCAAGAGAGCACCATAGATTGGAGTTCAGTTGCCATGAAAATAACAATAGAGCAGAGACAGGCTTGCACCGTCTCTTCTATGGGAAAGAAATTGCAAAGTTAACAGGAAATAGTAATCATACACCAAGGATGGTTTATAACGAGTAAAATCTTTGTTTGGATGAATAACGCGTACAGAAATATGTTGGCAAATTCATACGAAGCTTGAAGTGGTTTAATTTTTTATATATTTCTTATCTATTAACCGATAGCTTTTTTTACGAAAAACACTCGTCTAGCTGAAACCACTGTCAAAAATTTTCCCCACTCTGTATCTGTGCCTAAATCAAAACGTAGATTCCATGAACAAAGCTTCTTTCTTAGAACTGCACGTCTGTGGAACTCTGTTCCGTCTGCTTGCTTTCCACCTGACTACAACCTGGATGTCTTCAAGTCCAACATAAACAAGTTCCTGATGAACCGCCCCCTTAAGTAGACATTTTTATTAACCCCCCACACTAACGTACTGTACATGCAATAACCCTTATCCCTGAGTGGCTTCCGGGCCTTGATAAGTGGTGATCACCTTGTACAAAAAAAAGAAAGAAGCTCAAACAGTAGGGAATGTGACTAGAATACTAAATGTTTTGGTTTCAATTCTAGCTGATGACACCAAGTAATTTTTATCTGATCTTTAGAAATCAGTACTATATATTAGGTACAATATAATATTCAATGGAAAATTGGCTTTGTAAAAATAAATACGAAATCTGCATGAATTACAATATATGTGTGTATTGTAAGACCGGGCAAGACCGGCCATCCGTCTCCCATCCCCACTGATAAGAAATAAAAGAAGTGGTTTAATTTTAAATCTTTACTATCTATTTGCTGATAGCTCAAGTAGTACAGAATGTGTCTGGAGCACTTAATGATTTTGATTTTAGCTGATGGCACCCGTAATTTTTTTGATCTTTTGAAATTAGTACTATATATTAGGTACAACCTAATATTTAATAATGAATTGGCTTTGTATAAATACGAAATCTGCATAAATTATTTTTAAGCGCATTTTACAACCGGGTAACGCCAGACGCCCCTTCCCGACTAGTAAGAAATAAAAACAAGGAAACCCGAATGCCTGAAATTAGAATGAAATTGCGACTTTAACATAATTCGCATACTAAACTATTCACATACCAGCTTAATAGATTTGTCTTGTTAAGTCCCATATGTTTTATGCCATAGTTAACAAGATAGCTATGCACCAACTGAAAAATATCTTTTCAAAATGCTTAAGTCTAGAATTCTACATCTAATATATAAAAGATACTATGTCTGTCTGTCTTCATATTTTCAAACTCTATCTCTCCCGAAACTAAAAGTCGCAGAGCGGCGCTAGAGGCCTCAAATGGTTGGATTTTTTTATAGACTGTTATTTTATGGGTCTTTAGCCAGTTAAAATTGTTTTTTAAGGGGTCGAAAATGGGTTACAATTGAAAAAAAATCGTTATATATTTTGTACATTCATCTTAGTTTATTTTTAATCATTTCATATGCGTGTCACGTTGGTACAGTGGTAACGTCATCAGCTTTGAATGCTACGTTTTGCTTTCGGTTTCGATTCTAGCTGATGGCACTCAGATACTTTTTTTTTTTAATCACGACTCTATAAAAATATGCACGAAATCTGGAAAAATTAAAATATCAAATTTAAGCACATTTTTACAACTGGGAAAAGTCCCCCCCCCCGCTAGTCTTATATGAATAAACTTGTTTTCTTTTTAACTTTTTTGATCCATAAGAGGCATTGAGTTCAAACCTCTTATAAACACTTGGCCTTTTGGGCAAGAACAAAGTGTAGTATCTGTTCTTCAGATGCGGCACTTCTATTTCTCGTTCTCTTTCAGTGGAGGAGAAATCCTTCGCAACTGAGACGATTTTTATTTTTGTACCTTTTCTCCACGTTAAAAAACGACCCTGGTGTCTAACTCTGTCCCGTGGGGAGGCATTGTAAATAGGTACTATTATAATAACTAGTTTAGTATTAAGCATTGCTTAGTGATAACTCTAACTTGAACTTGTACTAGAAAAATGTAACTAGTTGTGTTATCCATCAAGCTTGGGTAAATTGTTTGGTTATAGTCAAGATTGTTTGCTCATTTTCATTTCCGGTTATTACTCTGCAGTAAAATATCGTTCCTTCTGATTAATGATTATCTTTCTCTTAGATAGCGTGACCCCCTCCTTTCACTATGTTAAGGATGGCTTTCTTGTCCGTTTGACCATGTTTAATTATTCAGATAAACGGACAGAAGAAACCAGAAATCAAAAAAGGCGGACAATCTTGACTATAACCAAATGTTTGAATCAGGAAAAACTGAGTTTGCAAAGACAGTAAAAAATAAAATTAATCTATATATGTATAAAAGTGAAATTGTGTGTGTGTGTCTGTGTGTGTGTGTGTGTGTTTGTGTGTGTGTGTGTGTGTGTGTGTGTGTGTGTGTGTGTGTGTGTGTGTGTGTGTGCATTTCCCTACCGAAGTTCTCTGTCAATTTTCAGTCTACAGACTCGAGATTTGACATAAAGGGTATTGAGATTTGGGAAAATCTTTTTAATCGGTTTTCGGTCAGAAATGTAGCTGTCAAGTAGTCAAAGTTCAACGAGTTTACCTTTGAAAACTCTACCAAACTCCACCGCCAATTTTAGATCTAAACACATGAAATTTTAGGTGTAGGTTACTTGGACATGAACCAAACTTTTTAATTCAATTTGAGTCCAAAAAAATAATTGTTAAGGGGTCAAAATTGGGGTCGAAGTTTTATAAAACTTTACCTCTGCGGCCTCTACTAAATTACTCAGTCAATTTTTGGTATAAACATTTGAAATTTTACATAAAGTGTATGCAGACATGTGGCAAGCTTTTTAATCGGTTTTTGGTCGAAAATTTGGCTGCCAACAGGTCAAAGTACATCAGATTTAACCTTTGCGGTCTCTAGCAAACTTTCTAACTAATTTTAGGTTTAAACATTTGAAATTTTGCATAAAGGGTATTCAGACATGCAGCAAGTTTTTTAATCGGTGTTTAGGCGAAAATTTGGCTATCAAAAAGTCAAAGTTGAATGAGTTGACTTGTTTAGACTCTACCAAACTCCTCTACCAATGTTGGGTCTAAACACTTGAAATTTTAGATGTAGGTTACCTGGACATGAGTCAAACTTTTTAATATATATATATATACATATGCACATAAAGTTATGAACATAGGGCCCAAGCAAAGCTGGGTAGAACTGCTAGTAAAAGATAAATTTTAAAATTAGCCCCTTTCTCTCTTTCTCTCTCTTTCTCTCTCTATCTATCCCTCCCTCTATCCAATGACTAATCGAGGAGTCAGATAACAACTGATATCATCAATAATCTCGCTGGCTCGGACATGTTCAAAGATTAAGCCCAGAAATAATTGCTAACCAAGTGCTCTAATGGACTATTAATGGAAAAAAAAATGCAACAGAGCCACTGACGATGGATTAACAGAAGCAGCAGCCAAGCCATATGCAAATGACCAAGCCGGCTGCACGATGTAACGTCACAGAGGAAATAAAAAGGACACACGTGTTCAGAGAAGCACATGTTCAAGACATGTTCTGAGAAGTGGTGTTCGAGACGTGACGAGAGAAGCATGTATTCGAGTTGTGTTCGAGACACATGGGTTACGTCAGAGCAGAGTGAGAAGTCGCCTGTTGCCGGAGAAGGAGAAATGAAATGTTTTATATATAGAAAAATGCGTTGTTAGAAATACCAGATGTAAAGGCTTTTGTTTAAAAAAAAAGAAAGTGAGTCGAATCCCCCCCTTTCTTCTGTTTCCTTGCAAATTAGTCTACAACGTGTTGGATCCGGTAAAAAGTAATGACACCATTGAAAAAAAAGTGCACGTAGAGGAAGACTAAAAGTTAGCTGAAGGCAAAAAAAAACAATGATAGAAATTTGATTGCAATGGGAAGAGATTGGAGGAAGTCTAAGTCAATCCCAAAACTGAGGAATATTTTAACATGTATTTTTATCATTTTTTAAAATTCTATTTTCACCCCAAACAAGGCATAGTGCCACTTTGAAGTAGAAGGCTATTATTAGGTACATAAGTTTCAGGGACATTATGAAGGGAAATGAGCAGCAAGATGTCTGTTCACATTACACTTGAACTTCTGCATGTCAGTACAGTTGGGGAAGCAGAATCCCGGAAGGGAGTTCAAAAGTCTAGCAGTTCTGGAGAAAACACTATTGAAGTAGAAGGTTTTCTTACACCTGGGGATCTCTACTGTGTAGGGGTAGAATTTAGCTGCTTGTCGGGTTTGTCGGGGGGGGGGTATTCACGTTAAGGGGGTACAAGAGTTTGTAGTTCGTCAGGGCATTCACTATTAAAGTACTTGTAGAACAGGCAGAGGGATGCAACATATCATCGATGGGAGAGAGGCTGAAGCCTAGATGACAATTCATGACCTATCAGGTTGGCGACTCTCTTTTGAGCCCTGTTCAGGAGTGAGAGACTAGTAGCAGATGCATCAGCCCAAATGTGACAACAATACTCCATACATGGGCGAATGGTGGCTTTATAGAGGTACACGATACTTTCAGGCATAAGTAGCTTTCTAGCATTGTAGAGAGAACCCACCTTCTTCCCAGCAGCCTTGGCAGTGCTCTCAATGTATCTGGTCCAGCTCATGTTCCTAGTGAACTTTAGGCCGTGGAGTAAACTCGAAAAATACGGCCTTAAAATATATAAGAAAAAAATCGTAAGGAAACAAACGTTGATTAAGTCAGCTTTAGTAAAGAAATAGATGTATGTCGCCATTCGTGCGTGTATTGTTCTTTTCTTGTTTTATTTCATTTTTCTGGTATTTGCTCCAAACGAGGCAGATTGCCACTGAGACATCAGAGGCTGCTGTGAAATTTGGACCAAGATTCATATTAGCATCCTTAGTGAGGAGTTGCTTATTTACATTACATTTAATTGTTTTGCATATTGATACGGAAGCGAAAACAGGTAGCAGAAAGGGAATTCCAAAGGCAAGTTGTTCAAGAAAAGTGGTTATTTGAATAGAAAGTCTTCATGGTATCTGGAAACCAAAGTCGTTTTGATGCTTGTCGAGTTCGACGGGGATATTTACTTTTAGGTAATGAGGGGTGAGGGGGATGGGGGAACAGGCACTGCAAGTTCGTCGGAGCACATTCCATTGAAGTAAATTAAGCATATGAATGCAACATTGCGGCGATGGGTCAGGAGATGAAGCTTGATAGACAGTGTGGGACCTTGTTTATTCTTCAAAATATGCAGAGATCATCCTGCATTGCCAAAAGATGCGTTGTAAGAATAAATACCGCTTTTCCTTCTGAAGAATATGATCTTTGAATCTCAGACTTCCAGGCGCCGAATCTTTACCCAAAAGCAATATGGAATAGAACATCCTTGTTGACTTCTTTCGTTCAGGATAAAACTGCCAAAATAACAAAGAATCTAGCCTCCAACCTTCCCACTCTATCTCTACATTAAAAGAAGAAAAACAGCCCTTTTTCTTACTACATAAACAAAAAATTAAAAAGGGGTTATATAAAAGACTTAAAATATACCAATTAACAAATTATGCGTCATAATACTGCTCCGTTTGGCTTGGTCGTCAACAGGATAAATATTTCCTTTATTTTTTTTATTTTTTTTTTTTCTTTGATAGCTACCATTATTTTTTCCGTGTTTTGGGGGATTTTCCCCCTGGTTTGTAATGGCAAAGTGTATCATCCACGTGGCTTCTATTCTCAGTGGATAAGCAAACCAGGCATTAATGACGAGTGATGAAGTTGGTTTAAATAAATATTCCGGGGGTAGTGGGGGGGAGCCCCCTCCCTCACACACACTTTTTTTTTCATTTCATTGAAATATAAGCCAGTTATCATGTGTTGACCATCTGTGGAGTATCAAATTCTTGGATCCTGAGAAGGAACTGTTCAAATTCCTCAAACGGTTTTTTTTTGTTTTTTTGCTGTTGTTTTGTTTTCATAATTATGCTCTTAGGCGACATTAGAATTGCTTCCAAATTGCAAGTCTTTTAGTTTCATCTGATCTTTTTTGAGTTCTTCACGTTTTTATTTTATTTTTTTATTTTTCACTTTCTATTTAAATTTGTCTCAACGAGATGTTTTGTCTGTCAACCTGTCATTTGGTCGGTTGGTGTGTCTGCCAGTCTCCAATTTTAAATGGCATTTTCGTTGTTCCATGATACTTATGTTTGAAATAGCATTTTCGTTGGTCTGTCACACTCCTGAAATAACATTTCCGTTGCTCTGTCACTAATAAGTTTGGAAAAGCATTTCCGTCCACTATGATTATCATTGAAATAGTATTTTCGTTGCGACCACATACTTTATAATTGGCATTTTCATTGGTCTGCCACACTTATGTTTGGAATAGCATTTTCATTGGTCTGTCACTATTAAATTTAGAAAAGAATTTCCGTCAGTTCTTCATGCTTAGGTAAGAAATAGTATTTCCGTTAGTCGGTAAGATTTTTATCTGAAATAACATTTTTCGTGCGAATAATTTTACAAATAGCCTTTAATAGTGTTATATTTGAAATAGTCTAATGTTTGAAATAGCATATTTGTTCGAGTTATATTACAATAGTTTTTATAGCCTTGTGTTGTAAATAGTCTCGTGTTTGAAATAGTCGTGTGTTGTAAATAGTCTTTTGTTGTAAGTAGTCTAACGTTTGAAATAGTCTAATGTTTGAAATAGTTTAACGTTTGAAATAGTCTTGTGTTGTAAATGGTCTTATGTTGTAAATAGTCTAATGTTGTAAATAGT
>NC_136486.1:34711565-34716565 GCF_053919585.1 Euprymna scolopes | reverse complement strand
ATATATATATATATATATATATATATATATATATATATATACACACAAACACATATATATCCCAGTTTGATAAAGGTACATTTGAGCCCATCTAACAAAGTAGAAATCAATGTCTGTGTGCATGCTTGCATGTATGCGTATGTGCAGTAATACATATGCGCCTGTTGTTCAGTTGACTCACTGCATCTTGGACACGTTTGCGTGCGTGTTTTCTCTCTCGCCTTCTTATTCGTATTGATAAAACAGCAAAACGTGGCTTGGATCGGTTCTAGGAAAACAAGTTCTGTTTTTAATTGCTCCTCGGTGCCAATCTAAACATTTTGGAATATTTTCTTAGAGAATTACAGGATGCACGAGATAAAAAGTATAACTGATTTGTAGAATTCAAAAAAAAAAAAAAAAAAAAAGACTTTAAAAGAAAAACGTTTTAATTGCGCGTCGTTTACATCTGTCTCGGACGTTTGTTTTGTTTTTCTTTAGATGTTTTATTGTTGTTGTTGTTGTTTTTTTTGTTTTTGTTTTTTCTGGAATTTAAAGAAAAGGTTGAATACTCTGAAAACAATTCAAGGTGTTTCCAGATTCTAATATATCTGATGCCCGGGGGCCGTACGGTAGGATAGAGAGAATAGAGAGAATAGAGAGAAAGAAGAATTCTTCCTCTAATACAAAAAAAAAAAAAAAAACTTGCTGATGCGAGCATCCAAGATTATAGTCACCTGCATCTTGTTTTAAAAGCATAAAATAAAGAAGAAAGAAACTTTAAACAAACTTCTTACGATTCCCATCTTGGTAATTTTTATTTGATTAAAATTGATAAGAAATGACGAAATATGTTTTCACCATATCTGTTTACATTTGTGCGACTAATATTTTGTTAATATTTCTTTTTACACGTGTCGTAAAATGCACTTAAATGTATATTAATTCATGCAGCTACACGCCTGTGGAACTCTCTCCCGATTGCCTGCTTTCCAACTGACTACAATCTGATTGTCTTCAAGTCCAACGTAAACAAGTTCTTGATGAACCGTCCCTCCTAAGTAATCCAACTTACAAAATTCCCACTACTTATGTTTATTACGCTATAATCACATTGACTAATACATACCCATTAACCCTTATCCTCGAGTGGCCTCCGAGCCTTGATAAGTAGTGATTCCTGTGTAAAACAAAAACAAAAAGAAAATGATTTCATATTCATCATTCCAGAACCAATTCTCTATTGATATATTATATATTTAGTACTGATTTATATTATACAATCACGTTGACACACCGGTTCTCGCCAGATTACCGAAGGTAAGCGACGTTGAGCCTTGCCAGTACCAGATGAGTGACCATTTGGGAAGGCGGGGCGCTGTATGTACCGCAAGGTAAAAATACCAGGTTGAGAAACTGGCACGGTCTTTCCTTTTCTCGAAGGTAGATGGGACTCTCTTAAGCCGTGGTAGGCACCCCATCTAGTGATGGCGTAATGCTAAAAAAATACCCTTGATATCCCTGGCGAAGCATCAAGTATTCAGCTACCTACAAGATTTGAATTACACTACAAACTCGTGTAGTAAGTTCAGTCTCGGCCGTGGCCATGCTGGGAAGGTCGACTGATTTATAAAGTTTTTAAAAAAATGACCAGGGTTCCATCAGCTAGAATCAAAATCAAACCATTTAGCGCTATCATTTGAGCTATCAATATATAGATAAGAAAGATTTAAAACAAAACAACTTCAAGCTGTAAATAAATCTGCGCATGAGAAAGTGTAATATTAAAATGTCGGCAAGTTGAAATGAACATTTTGCATTTCAACTTGCCGACATATTTCTGTACAAGTTATTCATCCATCCAAACACAGTTTTTACTCGTTATGGACCATCCTTGGTTTTTGATGTATGATTAATATTTCCTGTTAATTTCAGTGTTATGTGAATCATTGTTTAAGAGTTTATCGGTTAAATATTTTCACACAGTATACATCTATTGTTTTATTTTTATAGATGATGGAAAGATTGAATCAAAGTTTTTTTTTACATATATATATATAATGCATTTTACCGTTATGCAATCATTCTACCACTCCAGAAGATATCCTGGTGTTACCAGATCAGGCTATCTGAAGATATTGGCTTCCTGAGATAAAATGCACCATACATTGATGGTTTTTTTTTTGGGGGGGGGGGTTCTATTCTCTTTTGCAAAACTTAATTAGGTTCTGCAGAAAACAAAAAAAAAAAAAAAAAAATAGCCACCTTTTCTCCCCTTCTTCCCCTTTTCTTTTTTCTCTTTTCTCCCTCCCACATTTTCCGACAGGTTTACCTGACTTGAAATGTACCAAACATTAATACTATAACCCTCTTCCCTTTCCCAATGCAAAACTCATTCATGTTCTGCATGACAGAGAACAAAAAAAAAACAACAATAAAATCCATTTCAAACGCAACAAACTAAGATACAAAAAGTTTGAAGAATAAAAGAAAAATCTACAAAATAATTGAATGTAACATAAATAACCTAAAGGGGTCGATGTACTATATTGGATTAAGCAGTAAATAACCTGAAAAGGGTTGATATGCCGTAAAACAAAACAACCAACCAAACCGGAAGGTATCTCACTCTCAATTCAATCCTCTACCTCCATAAGAGTATAGGATGATAAGGAAATACAGAATTGATACAGTTTGACAGGAGTTGCCAGTGATGACAATATAAAATTAGGTTGCCTTAGGGACTCTGTCGCCGGATTTTCTCATGGTTTATTTTCTTAGCGTTTCCCAGGTAGCAGAGGTTTTGAATCAGAGTTGCCTTCCCTTGGTGAGCTATCATCTAAAGTTGATAAGCCTCACTTGCCTGAAGTGACTGGCTTTAAAACATCAGTGAACCATCTTTGCCCCGAGTTAGTATAAACTGTTGGGGCTGGGCATGAATCTCAAAAACCATATGTGAGGGCAACCCCACATATGAGACCATTGCTCTTCTAGCAATCAGTTATTGGTAAATGTAGGGAAAACCCTTCATACCAATTGTCACTATCCAGCTCCCCTACTCCCCGGGGAGCTGGTCCTCATTTCCCCAATCTCTCCACATTAAAAACTGGCCTTGTGCCTAATTTGCTCAGTGGGGAAGCAAATAAATCCAACAGTTTCGCCAGGCTAAACTAAACCTCATGAGAAGGCCAGGAACTGAACTTGGTTGTCAAAGGCTATTTTAGATGCACCCCATGCGGGCATTTTTTAGGGAGAAGCTCCTTCTCCCTGCTGCCACCCTCGGTTTTGACAACCTTTGAAACATATGCAGCACTTGTTATTCTCAAATGGTCAACTATTTTAGTAATGACCAGAGTCAACGTTGCTTAACTTTGGTAATCTAATGGGAACATGATTATACTGTGAGTTGATTAAACAAAACTAAATTGAAGAATACCGGACAAGCACTTGATGAAGTTTCTTTACTTACAAAACAAATTTTAAAAAAATACATTATTTTTAACAATTTTTGAGATAATTTGTCTGGACTACTGTTTTCATCTTGGATACTATTCACACAATGTTTTGATCAATGCAATCTTCTCCACCTTCAGGTGCGTCTTGTTGAACTCAGGAATCTTTCTAGAATCTGTACGGAATTGGACCAGGGATGAAGATTAAAGGGGTTGGAAGGTAACATAGAAGTTTTAAATGTGTGTGTGTGTGTGTGTGTGTGTGTGTGTGTGTGTGTGTGTGTGTGTGTGTGTGTGTGTGTGTGTGTGTTGGGGGACACAATTTGGCATCTTTTCCAGGCTTCTATACCTGTCCGTATTTATATTTTACATCATACCAATCATATTCTTGTGCTCATATTCAGACCAAGAAAACTGCAGTTCTTTCACCTTTGTCAGAAATATGGCTCATGGGATGTGAGGACTAAATGACAAAATAAAAGATGCCAGAGTTACGAGGCTGCTAAAAGTAAATCAAAATGATCTGATATTAATATCTATCCTTTTATTTTAATGAGATTTAAACCACTGCTAAAAGAATATTTCAGATCATGGTTAAGCGTCATTAAGACTAAAACACGAATCTTTTCCTGATCCATAACTTCAGTTTTATAATACTAAAACATAACTTCAGTTTTGTAATCTCCGTTCTTTAACACGTTTCACCATCGTAATATGATTTGATTAAAAAAATATGCTCAGTGTTATGTTTGGGAAGTTTTGAGATGAGGATTGATAATTTGGATCATTAGGACTACTCTCATCTTGAGTGTTATTTTCATAACTCAAGGACCTGTGGCGTAAGGGATAAAGTACTTGGTTATTTATTTGTAACTAAAATTCTTCTGAAGGTTGACGGGTGATACACAGAATACAATTAATTACTTAGGACTTCTACTCGATTCATAGCTGACAGAACGAGAGCATGCTACCCTCATGGTCTGTTGGAAATTTTGTATAAATTTCAGTGTTTGACAGGAATATTCCAGAGTTCGACAAGATATACCCGAATAAAGGCAGAGCTTACATCGGCCGAAACGTTGTAAAAAAAACACTCAAGACTAGAACAGAAGTCCAAATAATCCAAATTGTATGAATTTGGAATTTTTCTGTCAAACTCAGAGATATGTACAGAATTTCGAATGGAAGGTTTTATTTAATCCATAGATCAACTTGTTCTCGTTCTGCCAGTCATGAATGAATAGAGGCAGTCCAATCATATTTATATATATATTTTTTTAATTTCGGTGGATATATATTTCTCTGGTTTCAACTTACACACGTTTCACAACTCACAACGAAAAATATAGTCTTTGGTTTAATAGGTTGCTCGTCTTATAAATTTGAAAACAAAACAAGCAAGTTGTTCGAAAATTAAAAAAAAAAAAAAGAAAAAAAATGAAATAAAAATTATGATAGTGAACTGATTTTTCTCTCTGGTCAATTCCACCTGAAGATAATTCGTAGTTGAATTGAAAGTGTTCGTAATTCTTGAAAAAAAATTAATAAAGCAAAGATCCTCTGCTGTAT
>NC_136486.1:34701565-34706565 GCF_053919585.1 Euprymna scolopes | reverse complement strand
TTCTACTCCAGTAGTTTCTTCCCCAGAACCACTGGACTTTGGAATTCCCTTCCGAGTTCCTGCTTCCCCAACTGTACTGACATGCAGAAGTTCAAATGTAACGTGAACCGACATCTTGCTGCCCAACTCCCCACATAGTACCCCTGTAGCTTATGTCCCTGATAGTAGCCCCCTACAGAAAAGTGGCAATGTGCCTTGTTTGGGGTGAAATTGCAATTAAAAAAAAAAAAAGACTCCCATCTTCGCAGCTCTTCAATGTGTTAGATATTGAGTAAAAAAATAGGAGGCTTTACTTTTGGAACGACCGTCGTAAATGTTACCAAATGCAAAGTAAGTTATTCTTTTACCTTTCTGGATATGTTTGTTTTTTTGATGTCTTAACATATTTTAAACGCATGTGTGTTTATCTATTTATTATTTTTTTGTTGTTGTTCAAAAGTAACCGCGTGTCAGCTCAGTTAGAACGAAAAAAATCATGGCTGTCATAAATATTGCATGAGAGCTCTTAATGATCGCTCAAAAATCGAAAATTAAACAAAATGCTGTTAAAATAATGTCCAATAAATGTCATTAATCATGCTAAAATGTAATTTTTCACCCGTGTTCGTTTTGTTTTCTTTCTTTCTCCCTGTTACTTTCTTTATTCCTCTCTTTTCCCCTTTTTATTTCTTTTTATCGCCCCTCTCTATGTCTCTCCCTCTTTCTCTCTCTCCCTCTCTTCCTTCTTTTCTCATTTTCATTTCTTAATTTCTTCCTTATTTTCTTTTATTCTTTCTTCTTTCCTTATTTCTCTTCATTTTCTTTCTGTTTTCGTGAGGGAACAGATTTATTGGAATTATTAAGGAGTCACTAACGGGGTGCCCTGTGATTGGCTGAAAAACAACCAATCACAGGCTTCCCAATAGATTATACTCTCTGGAATATTTTTATTTTCGATCTGAAATCTACTTCTATCCTTTCGTTTTTCTTTGTCTAATTTCCCTTCTTCTTTCCCTTCCATTTCTTTTATTATCGCTTTTTTCAGTCCTTCTTCCTTTCCTTTACTCTCTTTCTTTTTTTATTCATTAATGTCTTTCTATGTTCTTTTATTTCTTTTTTATTTTTTTTCCATTTTCTTTCTTTCCTCCTTTTGTTTTTTATCATACTTTTCCTTTCTTTTATTCTCTTCCTTTCTTTCTTTTTAATTTCTTCCTTTGATTTGCTTTATTTTCTTTTATTCCTTTCATCTTTTTCATTTTCTTTCTTCATTCAATTTCCTTTATTTTATTCCCTCCATTCTTTTGATTCATCCTCCCTTCTCCTCCCTCTTTTTTTTTCGTGTTTTATTCAATACAATTTTTTGAGTTTTCTTTTATTTTTTCTTTCTTTTCATTCAATTTTCTTTCTTTCTTCGTTTCTTTTCCCCCTTTTCCTTTCTTTTATCCCTTTAATTTATTCCGTATTTATTTCCCTTTAATTTATTTCTTATTTATTTCCCTTTGCTTATTAATTTCTTTAATTTATTTCTCATTTATTTCCCTTTAATTTGTTCCTTATTTATTTCTTTAATTATTTTCCTTATTAATTTCCCGTTAATTTATTATTTATTTATTTCCTTTTAATTCGTTCCTTATTTATTTCCCTTTAATTTATTTCTCATTTAGTTTCCTTTAATTTATCGTTTATTTATTTCCCTTTAATTTATTCCTTATTTATTTCGCTTTAATTTATTTCTTTTAATTAACTTTTTTCTCATACCCCCAATCTCTCCAATTCTTTACGTTACTCTAGTCGCCCAGTTTTAAAGAAAAAAAATGCTACTTATTTCTTAATTTTCTTTAAAACCTTTTCTTTCTTAGTCATCTATTGCAATCGCTTAAGCCATAATTTCTCTGTCTTTTATTTCCTTGTATTCGTTTCTTTTAATACACTTTCTACGTTTTATTTCCTATCTTTCTCATTCTTTATTTTATTTTCCCTTTTTAAAAAAAAATGTCCACCATTTCTTACTTTTCATTAAAACTTTTTTCTTTCTTTATTATTTCGTCATCCATCTCAATCGCTTAAATCTTACCATTTCCGAAAGACAAACTCCAAAATAAGAAGAACCATCTGCCGAACCAAATTCTATATTTTTCTTATGACACATAATGGTAGCGCCACACGCCAAAGACATTCCAGCAGAGCCTTTTCCATATGTAAGAAAGATGAAGATGCTGACTCGATTATTAAAACGTCTCCTTAATAGGAAAAGGAGAATCCAGAAAAAAAAAGGGATTTTCTTTTCGGTTTATAAAAGAATAGAAATGGAAACGAAAAGCGTTATGTTTGATACCTTATCACAAACATCTGTTTTAATCTTGATTCTCCTTAAGATATTTCGACTTGTTAAAATACAATAGAAATAATTGTTATCAGTCAAGCAGAAATAAAAGCAAAAATGTGACACCAATAAAAATATAAGTTAAGACTGAGTTTGGTCACAACCGCCGTTATGAAGGCCTGTTCGTTCTACCGAAAATGACATCATACATTTTGGGGAGAAACGAAACATGCTGTCGATGTGTGAAATACAATATATCTAAGTGACGACAGGAAATTATATATATATATATATATATATATATATATATATATATATATATATATATATATATATATATATATATATATAGTAAGTAATTTATAAAATATATATGGCGATTAAGCTACACTGAATATTCCGCGTTTCATCCACTCTAGGAATCATCAAGCTTATGCGCATAAGCCTGAAGAGTCCTAGAGTGGATGAAACGCAGAATATTCAGTGTAGCTTAATCGCCATATATATTTTATAAATTATTAACTAGCTCTACCTACGTATTGAGCACTTTTGAAGTAAATACTTAAAGTTTACGCATAAATCTATACTTTCGTATATTAATTTTATGTGAGTAAATTAAGTAGTTATACAGTTATATATATATATATATATATATATATATATATATATATATATATATATATCCGCAGTGATGAGCTGTGATACAGCGAAACAGTATATGGATGACTATAATGCTTCCTATCTTGTGTTGATCAAATTGGGGAGTTATATACGAACTGCCATTAGCATATTAAGCGATGCTCTTTGTGTAAACAAATTGAGCTTAGGCATTTGGACAATATAAAAGCATTGTTAATTCACTACCAACATAGCAGCAGCTGAATAGTATGAAGGTTAGAAGCCCGGACTGTCGTTTGGGCAGTCATGTTTTGATCCACGCTTGAGGTAGTTGCTTGCCTAGCCGCACTGATGAGCTGTGATACAGCAAGACAGTACTGTATGCGGATAACTATATATATATATATATATATATATATATATATATATATATATATATATATATACATTTTCACCCCAAACAAGGCATATTGCCACTTTGTTGTAGGGGGCTACTATCAGGGACATAGGCATCAGGGATACTGTGTAGGGAGTTGGGCAGCAAGATGTCGGTTCACGTTACACTTGAACTTCTGCATGTCAGTACAGTTGGGGAAGCAGGGACCCGGCAGGGAATTCCAAAGTGTAGCTGTCCTGGGGAAGAAACTACTGGAGTAGAAGGCTCTCTTACATCTAGGGATCTCTACTGTGAAGGGGTGGGATTTAGCTCCTTGTCGGGGGTATTTTCGTCGAGGGGGCACAAGTGCTTGCAATTCGTCAGAGCATTCACCATTAAAGTACTTGTAGAAAAGGCAGAGGGATGCAACATTTCGTCGATGAGACAGAGGCTGAAGCTTAGATGACAGTTCAGGACCTATCAATTAGGCGACTCTCTTTTGAACCTTGTCTAGGAGCGAGAGATTAGTGGCAGATGCACTAGCCCAAATATGACAACAATACTCCATACATGGGCGAATGATGGCCTTATAGAGGTATAGGATACTTTCGGGTGTTAGTATCTTTCTAGCACGGTAGAGAGAACCTACCTTCTTCGCAGCGGTCCTTGCGATACTCTCGATGTAATTGCTCCAACTCATGTTTCCTGAGAGCGTTAGGCCGAGGAGTTTAACAGATGTACTTTCAGATAAAGAGTCATTGGCCATTGCTATTGGTGGTAGAGAACGTTTCTTGTAATTATTGAAAGAAACAAGTTTAGTCTTGGCAGCATTGAATGTGACGATAAAATTGTCGCCCTAAAGAAAACAATACAACAGCTTTATTTTAAAACTTTTATTGAAAAAATCAATTCAGGTAACTTGATTATGTAGTAGAGCTGACATCTATACAATGTATCCGCCTTCAGCCTCAATCACCGTCTATACAAATCCTAAACTGAGAACATGTTTTTTCCATAAGCGCCAACGGGAGCTCAGCAAACGAATACTTGGCAGATCTGTGGGCCAGCACCGAGTCCTGCTGCCACACCTAAGGTCTGCCAGCGGCCACCTGATTGCACCAGGGGATCACCATAGTCTTCAGCACATCCAGGTATACTTTGGTGTTGACTTTCAAGCCGACTTTGAAGATATGATGATGACATGATGTGGCCCTCACTTGAAATCACACCAAAAACCATGGGTTATCTGATGCATTGATATGTGCCCTGAAGTGTTGAACCGTCTTGGTTTGCATTTTGAGGGTGCTGGCAATGGTCCTGTTGTCATAACTTGGTCGGTAGAGAGTATGGGTTGTACAACGGCACATCTTGGTCTCGCTCATTAAACACTGAGTCACTTTCAGACATGATAGAAAGATCCCATCGCTCTTGGGATTTGTACACAAATGGTCAACCAGTAAATGGTCTGAAACAAAACAAAGCAGTTTTTATTAAACGGAAATGGAATCATGTCGTCTTTTCTATTTTATCGGTCCACCCTGTAGTATAGTAAACCGGATTGAATATTGCATGTTCACACTGACGTTAAGCAACTATCTACAACCACTATATATGAGTTTCCCCACTCTCTATCTGTGCCGAAATATAAATGCAGATTCCATGAACAAAGCTCCTTTCCATGAACAAAGCTTCTTTCCCAGAATT
>NC_136486.1:34689065-34696565 GCF_053919585.1 Euprymna scolopes | reverse complement strand
ATGTGTGGATGATGACATATGTTGGTAGGTTATGTGTATCATGTGCATGGATTTGGGTCTGCGTATGTGTATATGTAATTGTAAATACGCATTGTCCCAGTGTATGTGATAATATACGTTCGTATGTATATGTGTGCTCACACTGAATGTGTATGCGTATGTTTATATGTATTTGTTTATACGTTTTATGTCAATGTATGTAATTATGTACTTTCGTATGCATGTGTGAGTACACGTTTGAATGTGTGTGTATATACATTTGTATATATATATATATATATATATATATATATATATATATATATATATATATATATATATATCTTGTATCAATTTATGTAATTATATACGTTCGTATCTATGTGTGTGCTCATATATACACGTTTAAACGTGCATGTGTATATTGAGGACATTGCCATGGTTGCTGCAAAATAATATGTGCTCCTTCTACCGTGCGATTGAATGGATTTGCATATGATCAACGTTAGTACCCTTACAGTGTTCATCATCTTTCGAATAGCAATCATTTCCGTTTATTTTATCTTCGAGGTGCTTTTGGCCTTGATGATTTTCGATCCTTATAAATTGAAAGTATTTCTTATTTGGATGTATACGTATATGATTTCTGTATTTATCGAGATTACATGGAAATGTTTACAATTCTTCTAGCTTAAAGGGTTTTGTCTTTGGCGGGGAGCGACAACTTTTCGTATCTGGATTGTAATATTTACAACGTTTTGGCCGATGTACCCTCCGAACTTCTGTAGGTGTATCTTTTAAAACTTTGAAAGCTTCTAGTGAAATATATCGGATTTTATGGCGAACTCTCAAACATGTATGAAATTTGAAGCAGAAACAAAACACTTGTTGTATGGGCCGTGCAAATAGGAGAAAAAGAGGGATGGAAGGCCTTTGTGAAAATTTAGATAATTCTGGTTTTTGGATATTATCTTTAGTTTTATGGATTTGAATTTTTGATGGATTAATAAATATTGTAATTTGTTCCATTTTTATTGTCATCATTACTTTTCAGTTTATTATCTTGATAAGTTCTAATATAAATATATATATATATATATATATATATATATCTTCGTAATTATATATATATATATATATATATATATATATATATATATATATATATATACAGGGTGACCCCCTAAAAAAACAAAAGCTAAATGGAGGCCATTTAGAACATATGCTCTAGAACGGAGAAAAAAAAAGGTCAAATACCCTAGTGTCTTGATGTGATGTTTTGAATATAATAAACTAGTTATGACCAAAGTTTCATTTCATTCGGACAAAACACTAAGAAACGGGGCCTAATTAGAGTTGGGCCCTGTTTTTTTTTTTGTTTTTTTGTCACCCTGTATTTCTATAGAAATATATTTTTCTTATTATATATCAATCCTTATATAATATAAAGGTAACTGCAGCTTCTCTTCCAAATTTTCGGATTTTAACCATGTTGTATCACATTTTAATTCCTTTTGGTGGATTAATTGTTGCTATTTCTTCTGATGAGTTAAGGGCATAAACGATTCACTGATTGATATAATTATTAAGTGATTGATTTTGCGCTACAAATCAGACACTGTCAAACTTATGACAACAGGACCATTGCTAGCACCCTCAAAATGTGTCGCTGGATTGTCAGGAATAGCAAGGACCGGCCCAGGGTGATGAAAACAAAGTTTCCGGTCACAGTTATGAACTGTGGTGTGGTTTCAAGTGAGTGTCACATCATGCCACCTCACATCTTCGAAATCTGCTTGAAAGTCAACGCCAAAGTGTACCTAGATGTGCTGAAGAGTATGGGGATCACCTGGTGGAATCAGGTGGCCCCTGGCAGACCCTGGGTGTGGCAGTAGGACTCAGCACTGGCCTACAAGTCGCAAGAGACCCAGACTTACCTACAAAAGGAGTGCAATGATCTTTTACCCTTCTCTCATTGCCCCCCCCCCTCCTCCAACCTGAACCCGCTGGACTACTTTGTTCTGTCATAACGTGAACTCCCACAACACCAATGCCAGCCTGATCACCGCCATCTACCAAGTATTCGCTGAGCTCCAACCGGCGCTTGTGGAAAAAAAGGTATACTCCCAGTTCCGTACTGGTATCGAGGCGGTGATTGAGGTTGAAGGCGGTTACATTGAATAGATCAAGTTACCTCAATTGATTTTTTCAATAAAAGGTTTAAAATAAAGTTCTAGTTTTGTTTTCTTTAGGGTGACAACTTTATCATTCCACCCAGTACATGTTTTTTTTGTTTTTTTCTGTAAGAATTCATGACTTCAATTAATCAGAAATTCTTGAATCTCCACTTCACTTGATTTCTTTTTTAAAAAATTTCTTTTTAAAGGAGACTCCACTTAAAATGCAAAAGCGAAATGAGTTGGGATCCACCCGAGAATGTGTTTCTTTCAGCCACTAAACAAATGTAAACATATGTAAACAGATATTTTTTGACACATGAAAGATTAAAACTTATCTCCACATAAGTGTGAGTACAAAAAATGTTTATATATATACACAAGAAGTTTTCGTTACAAATGCCAAAAGATGGAATCAATTCACACTCACGAATGTTGTTCGTTTGCACTTGTGTTCATCTAATTTTTTTTTTTTTTTTTTTAAATTTTAATTTAAGCAGATGCCTAGGATTTCATTATGTTGCATCTTACACATGTTTGGTTGGATAGTGGATACTATTTTTCTTCTATCGCTAAGCAACTCATCAGAAACAAACGCATATTCCGAAAATCTGCAACAAAGTTAGAGATGTGGAATAAAAAAGAAATGGAGAAAAAAAGGGGGCATAAAACTTGTAGTAATAGAAATTGAAACAATTACTAAAATCCACCCCCAAAACATTTCCAAAAACAGTGGGTAATCTCCCTGTCTCTCTCTCTCTCTCTCTCTCTCTCTCTCTCTCTCTCTCTCTCTCTCTCTCATATATATATATATACTAAAATGTCTGGCCTTGGTGTGGATGCCAGACATTTTTAGACACAAGCTTATATTATTTAATTATTGGAATCCTTTGGAGATTAGTAATTTGTATATTTAGTTATTTATTTGCGAATTGTTATCCTCATCTTCATAGTTGTTGTTTTCACGACGTTTCCGCCAGCTATTCCTTTAGCCTTCGTCAGATTATTAACCGCAACGGGATAGAAATGCCGAGTCTCTTAACTGTATCTTCTGTGGATTGAGGCATTGAATCTCTGTGGCTCGAGGTGAGCATTGTCTTGAGAGAGCTGTTTCAATCCTGCTCAAATCCGGCCAGAAGATTAGTTGGTCAAAACGTGGTGATACGACAACAACTATGGAAGGCAGTAATTACTGAAGATACAGTTCAAAGACTCGGCATTCCTATCCTGTCACGGATAACCACCTGACGAAGGCCAGAGGAATAGTTGGCCGAAACATCGTGAAAACAACAACTATGAAGATAAGAGTCCACAAATAAATAGATAAATATATAAATTCATATTGTTTTTGCAAAGCTAAGTTTTTTTATATCATTTCGTCTGCTTTGATTTAATTTTTTGTTGCAACATTGAATAAAGTTGATTTCCATAACACAACCATCAACTTTACAATTAGGTTTAATTTGGTAATACAATATTGCTGTTAAGGGGGGGGCTAAATATAACAAAGAGTTTGATGAAAAATTTGTAAGAATTTTTTTTGATTTTATTATTGAAATCCTTTTGAGATAAGTAATTTGTATATTTATGTATTTGCAACTGTTATCCTCATCTTTATAGTTGTTCCACAACGTTGCGGCCAACTATTCTTCTGGCCTTCGTCAGGCCCATGGTACAGTGGATAGAGGCATTGAATCTCTACAGTTCCAGGTGAGCATTGTCTAATAATAGCGGTTCCAATCCTACCCAAAGCCGGCCAGAGGATTAGTTAGCCAATACACAGTGAGACGACAACAACTATGGAAGGCAGTAATTACTGGGGATACAGTTAAGAGATTCAGCTTTCTTATCCCGTTGCGGGTAATCACCTGATGAAGGACAAAGGAATAGTTGGTCGAAACGTACTTAAACAACAACTATGAAGATGAAGATAACAGTCATCAAATAAATAAATAATCTTTTTTCTCTATTGATAATATTTACATGTTTCCAGTTGTTGGTGTAGTAGTAGTAGTAGTAGTAGTAGTAGTAGTAGTAGTAGTAGTATCTGAACACTTGCCTCTTAAGAAGTATCCACTGCATCCTAAAAGCAACATGGCTACGATCAAAGTGTAACATCTGTTCTGATACTACATTTTATCTTTCCTGCCCTCGATAGGTGAAGGAGTGATTTATCCTCCTAGACTAAGGCAATACTTTATTTTTGTCCCAATTCAAATGGCCCTTGTTGGTGAACTGAATTTTCTCCACATTAAAACCAAACCTTGCCCTCATGGGGGTATCAGTAAATATGGAACACTTAAGGTTTCTAGTTCAAAACTGGTGTCATATTTGCATTATTTGGATTCTTCGGACTACCATTCTCATCTTGAGTGTCATTTTCACAACATTTCCGGATATCGTCCACTTTATCTTGGAGACCATGTTGTGTAAAATACAGTTGTAAAGTTACACTCTTATGAAACGCAATATAAAAGTTCGATCCCCAGTGCAGGTGGCACCCAAAAATACAATTTATCCAATCATGACTGACGAAATGAAAGCATGTAAGCTCACGAATTAAATAAAGAATTCCGTTCGAAATTCTGTGCAGATTCTAGAGTTCAGTAGAAAGATTTCTGAATTTGAGAAGATACATCTGAAGCATTGATTTACGATCTTCTCAATATTAAACATGGCGACTTACACAGTTGAAGAAGGTCGGAGGCTACATCAACTGAAAATAACACTCGATTCTATTTGTTAATACGTTTATAAAGGCCTCACTTGCGAAATTCTTTAGGTTTGGTTGTGAAATATTAATCTAACTTATGTTTAATCCCTTTTCGTGATGTTAACTTAATGATATCTAAATAGTTTTATAATCCTCAAAATAAAAGTGATAATCCGAGGAGACTAGGTCAGGCGAATATGGAGGATGGGTTAAGATTTGGTCAATAGTGCTGTGTAAGGACAAGAATCATTATAATGGATAATGACCTCCACCCCCTTTTTAGGTCAACATGGGTGCGAACATTGCAGAAAAAAATGAATGATACTTTAACACGCGGTGGCACGATAAAATTGTCACCCTAGAAAAGACGACATGATTCCTTTTCCGTTTGATGAAAACCGGTTTTCTTTTTTTGTTGCAGACCGTCTACTATTTGGCCAAGAGCAATAGGAACCTTCTGTCATGTCTGAAAGTGACACAATGTTACGCGCAAGATCAGAGATGCGCCGCTGTACAACTCATGCTCTCTACCGATCAAAGTTATGATAACAGGACCATTGCCAGCACCCTCAAAATGTATCGCTGGATTGCCACGAATAACAGGGATGTGCCAAGGGTGATGAAAACAAAGTTTCTGGCCATGGTTATGGTCTTTGGAGTGATTTCAATTGAGTGCCACATCATAACATTACATACATCTTCGAAGTTGGCCTGAAAGTCAATATCAAAGTGTATCTGGATGTGCTGAAGAGTGTGGCGATCCCCTGGTACAATCAGGTGGCCGCTGGCAGACCCTGGGTGTGGCCGCAGGACTTGACACCAGCCCACAAGTCTAAAGAGACCCAGGCTTGGCTTCAGAAGGAGCACTACAACTTTGTACCCTTCTTTCACTGGCACCCTCTCCCCCCCCCGACCTGAACCCACTGAACAACTTCATTTGGTCATACATTAACATCACCAACATGACCTCCCGCAACACCAAAGCCTCCCTGATCGCCGCCATCTGCTGAATATTCGTCAAGCTGTCACCGGCACGTTCTGTATCTGTATCAAGGCGGTAATTGAGGCTGAAGGCGGTTACATTGAATAGATATCAGCTCTACTACATAATCAAGTTACCTGAATTAATTTTTCTCGTAAATGTTTTAAAATAAAGCTGTAGTGTTGTTTTCTTTACAGTGACAAATTTATCATCTCACCCTGTTATCTGAAAGAAACAGTTATAAATTAATCATGGTGATATGTTCAAGTAAGAAAAATAATTAATTAACATAAATTACAATGGTTTAAATCTCCTTCTTTTATAAACTGGTACAAACTCTTGTACCGACCTGATATATTCACATGGCTTAATGGATAACTGCATTGATGAAAAATATATTCTAACATGAGTTTTTTTTTGGGGGGGGTACCTTTATTAAGCCCATACAAAGCAGCTTGCTACTAAAATGTAAAGGGCTACTGAGGTATAATCCAGATTTATAGGAGGGGAGGAGCAACCTGAGTGAGGAGTTTGTCAGAAAGATGTTAGCTAATATATATTTTTTTCTAGAAATCGCAGACAAGGCATGAATACGCTTGATATAAAGAGCTAAGATAAAAAAAAAAATACCACTGAAAGGTAGAAAACTAGCCAGCGTAATATTGATAGATCCTAACCCAGAAAACAGCAATTCTTTCCACTTTGTCTGAAACATCGTTCATGGAATATGAGGACTAGAGGACAAAATAAGGGAAACGAGATGAACGAGGCTGACAAAAGTAAACTCAACGTTCACTTACTGCATGTTGATACGGTCAAGGAAATAAGCAACAGGGAGGGAATTCCTAAAGCTAGTTATTCAAAAAAAAAAAAAACTATCAGAAAATCTTCTGAGATCTGGTGACCTCTCTAATGAAGGGGCAGTTTTGTGTTTGTAAAAAACAAAACAATGTTTAAAGTTTTCAGAATTTTATTTTAATTTGTAATTATATTTTGTAACACTGTGAAGCGTCTGATGTTCAATGTTAGGGAAGTGCGGCACGAGAAATCGAACCTGGTTAGCGGGTTTTAGAATTACTGATACTTAATTCATAAAATAAATGAGAGAACTTTAAATTACATTTCTTTGAAAGTAAGAGATAAACAAAAAAAGGTCAAAGTTTTTTTTTTAAACAGAAACTCATCACTAAAAATAGGATGCAGGAAACAATAAAGGAAAGTTGAACGGGTTGACATTTGATATGTAAAAATATGGTATCGAATGTCGAGCGACACCGATAATTTACTGGTTCAAACACTTGATAAGTATGAATTGAAAATCTATCTCTAACCAGCGATGGCAAATTGGTATATAAACACGGAAAGTTGCGAAGTCATGTGATCTTCCCTCATTTTCTGTTTGCTGAGGTCGAAACGTGGAGCTGACAGACCGCCGGTGCGCCGGTCGCAAGATGAATGACGTCACGTAAAGCAGTAGAAAAGTTTCTAGACGAGAGGCTAAACGTGTCGAATCTCGTATCGAGAGAAGTGAACCGCAAACTCCTACCACGGCCACAAATCAGACATTCGCAGTGTTTGACACTCAACTGGTATACATTCAAGTAACAATTAATAAGTGTTTTATTTTGCTTTTATAATACACTTGGACT
>NC_136486.1:34654065-34684065 GCF_053919585.1 Euprymna scolopes | reverse complement strand
TTCTCTACATATGTGTATTCATTAACTTTGGTGTGTGTGCGTATTTATTCTGCGTGTGTGTGTGTGTGTGCCTATTCTCTACATGTGTATATTTATTAACTTTTGTGTGTGTGCGGTTTTATTCTGCGTGTGTGTGTGCCTATACTCTACATGTGTATATTTATTAACTTGTGTGTGTGCGTGTTTATTTTGTGTGTGTATGTGTGTGTGTGTGTGTGTGTGTCTATTCTCTACGTGTGTATTTATTAACTTTTGTGTGTGCGTGGTTATTTTGTGTGTGTATGTGTGTGTGTGTGCCTATTCTCTACGTGTGTATTTATTAACTTTTGTGTGTGTGCGTGTTTATTCTGCATGTGTGTGTGTGTGCCTATTCTCTACATGTGTGTATTTATAACTTTTGTGTGTGTTGCGTGTTTATTCTGCAAGTGTGTGTGTGTGTGTGTGTGTGTGTGCCTATTCTCTACATGTGTGTATTTATTGTGTGTGTTGCGTGTTTATTCTGCGAGTGTGTGTGTGTGTGTGTGTGTGTGTGTGTGTGTGTGTGTGCCTATTCTCTACATGCGTTTAACTTTAGTGTGTGTTGTCATAAACACATTACTTTCCTGACTATATCGTGACATTTTATGTTTACTTTATTCAGGATGAAGTGTGTGTGTAATTGTATGCGTTTGTTCTGTGTGTGCGTGTTTGCATTTATTATCCTTTATGCTTTTTTTCTTTTTCTTTTTTTACTATGTTCCACTTCAAACTTGGAACGTAAGTTTCGAATATGTGGGATCAACAGGCAATTGGGGAAGTTGAGTAGGAGATTTTGGAGAGTCGAGCAATGAGACGGCTTCTGCAGGTTATTACAGTCAGGAAAGCAGGAAAAAGGGAGGGAATTCCAAAGTGTAGCAGTCCGACGAAATAAACAATTAGGGTTTTTTGCCATCTAGGGACCTAAACAATGAAGGGGTTGGATTTAGCTGCTTGTCGGATTAGTCGGAGGTATGGACGTGGAGGGGGCACAAGTGCTATGAGTTCATGTATGTGAGGGTGTTTGTGTTCTTTTTTTCAGTGTGTGTTGGTTTGTGTGTGTTTCAGACTGTTCAGATCTGTCGAAAGATGTGAAGTTCTAAGGCAAAACGCGATAAACGTCATTTCCAAAATTATGAAACTGTCGATAAATGTTGCATTTCAGAATTTGATCACAAAATCATGGTTTACATAATAGGATAGCATTATAATTTCTTTTCGTTTTTTTTTTTTTTTTTTGCTTTTATTTTGCTTTTTTGGTTTTTTTTTTTTTTTTGCTTTTTTGCTTTTTTTAGCTTTTTTGCTTTTTTTTGCTTTTTTTGCTTTTTTTTTGCTTTTTTTGCTTTTTTTTTTAACTGATTTATAATTTACAATTATTAATGTTTATACTCAATATATATTGATTTTTTATAAAACAAGTAAATATATATTTATATAAAGAAGTGATATATATATTTTTGCTTTTTTTTTGCTTTTTTTGCTTTTTTTTTTTTTTGCTTTTTTGCTTTTTTTGCTTATTTTTTTGCTTATTTTTTTGCTTTTTTTTGCTTTTGCTTTCATATAAAACAAGCATTTAGAGGAAATATACATTTAATATATTCAACCTTTTATTGCAGGGTTGAACAATAAAATTGTCGCCCTACAGAAAACAAAAATACAGCTTTATTTTAAAACTTTTGTTGGAAAAATAAATTCAGGTAACTTGATTAATAGTAGAGCTGACATCTATTCAATGTAGCCGTCTTCAGCCTCAATCACCGCCTCAATCTGGGTCCGAAACTGGGAGTATGCCTTTTCTACAAGTGCTGGCGGGAGCTTGCCAAATACTCAGCGGATACTTGGCAAATACTCGGCGGATGGTGGTGATCAGGCTGGTTTTGGTATTGTGGGATGTCATGTTGGTGATGTTCTCGACGTATGATCAAACAAAGTAGTTCGGTGGGGTTAGGTCAGGGAGGAGGGGGGGCCAAGGAGAGAAGGGTACAAAATCATAGCACTCTTTCTGAAGTCAAGCCTGGGTCTCTTTGGACTTGTGGGCTGAGTCCTGCTGTCACACCCAGAGTCTGCCAGCAGCGACCTGATTGCACCAGGGAATAATATCCAGGTACAATTTGGTGTTGACTTTCAAGCAGACTTCAAAGAGTTGAGGTGGCCCTCACTTGAAACCACACCAAAGACCATAACCATCGCCGGAAACTTTGTTGAGCTGTGCCCCCAAGCGTTGAACCATCTGGATTTGAATTTTGAGGATGCAGGCAATGGTCCTGTTGTCATCTCGTTGAACATTGTGTCACTTCCAGACATGATAGAAGGCTCCTACCACTTTTGAGATTTGGACGCAACTAACCAACTAGTAGATGGTTTGCGACAAAAAAAGAAAACTAGTTTTCATCAAACGGAAATGGAATCATGTCGTCTTTTCTTGCGCGATAATTTTATCATCCCACTCTGTAATGAATGTCTCAGTTTAAGCCATGTAGTTATTGGGACAATAGCTAAGTAATCGTTGGTAGCGGAAATTTGTTATAATTAGATTATTTACGAGGACGGTTCAGTAGGAACCTTTTTTACCTTGGATTTGAGGACGAATATAATGTAGTCAGCTGGAAAGTAGACCAGCGGAACAGAGTTCCAAAGGCGAACAATTTTAGGAAAGAAGCTTTGTTCATTCTCTCATTCCTGTTCTGAGCCGATTGTTGAGTGTTTTCTAAACCAGGAGTGAGGACCTCAGAAGAGGGGATTCCTATGTCAGTAAAAAGGGGTCTCATTTTCTAACCGCTTGGTATTCAGCTGGGTTTTTTTTTTATTTTTTTATTTTTTTCCTGGGGAAGTTTCTCTTTTATAAATCCACAGATTCGATGTAGAAAATTCTCAATGGGATGTTAAGAGTTAAGTCATTAAAACTGTCAGTGCCGTTCTCGGTCTTATTTTGTGTTAAGGTCAGTAGAAACATCAAAGATTACAATCCTAACATTTATATTTGCTCTTGCGGCTGATATGACCCTGCCTTAAATTACAGTTTCAATGGCTTCCTTTCTCAGAGTCATTTAATACTTCCAGAAATTCAACACTTCTTGGGCTGACCTCAAAACATATGATAAAGAGAGAAAAGGGCAAGCACATAGATAGATAGATAGATAGATAGATAGATAGATAGATAGATAGATAGATAGATAGATATAGCCGGAGACGAGGAGACAGGGGAAGAAAGAGAAGAAAATAAATTTATTTTAGTTGCGTTACCAAAGCCCAATTTCTGTTTAAAAAATATGATAAAGAGAGAGGTTGAGGTAGAAGAGTATATATATATATATATATATATATATATATATATATATATATATATATATATATATATATATATATATATATATAATGTGTGGGCGTGGTGTATGTGTCTGTATATATGTGGGTGTAAGTGTATGCGTGTATATGTGCGTGTGTGTATATATGTATATGTATATATATATATATATATATATATATATATATATATATACACACACTTTTCAAATTTCTTAAATTAAATTTGATATATAAACTTTAATTGTATAAATATGTGTATGTATGTATGTATTTAGAGAGAGAGAAAGAGAGAGAGAGATGTACAACGAGAGAGAGAGGCAAAGAGTGAGAAGGAGAAGAGAGAGATGAAAACTAAATGTATTGGGGTTGTATTACCAAAGTCCAGTTTCCATTTAAAGCATATGATATAAAGAGAGAGTGGAAGAAAAGAAGTAAAAGAGAGAAATAGAGAAAGACAGAGATAAAAAAGATGAATAGAAATATCAATAGAAAGAGAAAAAGAAAGGAAAAGGAAGGGAATAGAAATATATATATATATATATATATATATATATATATATATATATATATATATATAGAGAGAGAGAGAGAGAGAGAGAGAGAGAGAGAGAAATAGAGATAGAAAAATAGATAGGGACATCAGAAGAGAAGAAGAGAAAGATGAAAAATAAATGTATCGTGTCGCATTACCAAAGCGCAGTTTCCATTCAACTTGGTTCAAAGGTCTCAAATTAGGAATAATTTTAACCCTTTTATTACAAAACCGGTTTCAGGTTTCATATATTAAATTCTAATTGCGATTCCTGGAATAATTTCTTTCTTTTTTTTTTCTTTTGTGACCTTTCTATAAAAGAAATAATATAAGTAAATGAAAAAAAGTGTTGCATGAAGTTCTGATGTATCACATTATTATATTTGTACGAGCTGAAGTACTCGTCTACACTGCGTGAATCGGTTTGTTCTTGAATATTAGAGTCAAGATTAGAAGTTAAGAACATCTATCGAATATATGCAATAAACATAAGAATGAATGAAGGGAAATACGAAAGATGAAGAAACAAAGAAGTCAAAACAGACAGAAAGACTCTTTTAATTATATATATATATATATATATATATATATATATATATATATATATATATATATATATATATATGACTTCCTTAGATTTTAAAACCCGATACTATGACCACAAAAGTACCTTCAAAAATAAAAAAAAACCGTATAAAAACAACACTAGCGAATAAATACTGGGAACTCAAAGAAAGAGGACATTCGCCGGTAGTCGAATGGAAAATAATGAGACAAGCTACCACGTGCAGACATTTAGACGACCCATGTAAATTATGCCTCCATGAAAAATTTGCTATCCTGTACTTTAAAGAACCTCAAAATCTATTAAACTGTAGACGAGAAATAGCAAACAACTGTGTTCACAAAATAAAACTTATTCTAGGATAGCGATACAAAATAGCTTTAAAACTAACAATAACAATAGAAAACAAACAAATAAACAAATTAAAAAAACATGAATATACATAAACGATCACACATATATGTATATATATATATATATATATATATATGTATATATGTGTGCATGTGTGTGTGTACACATAGGTATATTCATATATAAAAAGAAAAATAAATAAATAAAAATAAATAAAATAAAATAAAAAAATTTGTGTGAGTAAATGAAGTAGTTATATATATATATATATATAATATATATAATTACGTATGTGTATACATATATTTACGTATATGTAGATATATACGTATGTATATATATATATATATATACGTATGTGTATATATATATGTATGTATATATATACGTATGTATATATATATACGTATGTGTATATATATACGTATGTGTATATATATATACGTATGTGTATATATATATATACGTTTGTGTATATATATACACGTATGTGTATATATATATATATACGTATGTGTATATATATATACGTATTTGTATATATATATATATATATATACGTATGTGTATATATATGTATATATATGTACATATATATATGTATATGCATGTGTATATATATATGTATATATTATGTATTTGTATGTGTATATATATGTATATATGTATGTATATATATGTATACATATATGTATATATATATGTATATATATATTTGTATGTATATATGTATATAAATATGCATATAAATATGTATATATATATATATGTACGTATGTATATATATATATGTACGTATGTATATATATATATATATATATATATATATATATATATATATATATATATATATATATTACAATAGAAAAATGCGAGCATGAAAAGTAATATGGTTAAGCTTAAACATGGAAAAATAAAGGACTAGTTGTTAAAACTGGAAAAGGACAAGCTATTCTAGTAAAAAATATAATAAATTTATGATTTAAAATATTACAGCATTACGATTTCTTAAAATTCAATTTATAACATTATATAATCAATTCTTAATGCTGCAATATTTTAAGTTATAAATTTATTATATTTTTTACTAGAATAGCTTGTCCTTTTATTTTCCAGTTTTAACAACTAGTCCTTTATTTTTTCCATGTTTAAGCTTAACCATGTTACTATTCATGCTCGCATTTTTCTATTGTAATCCATGATTTTTCCCAGGCTTCCAATAAATTCACTTGTTCTTTGTTTAATTTCAATCTTTTCTGCCCCCATAAACACATATGTAATAACAATGTACAGCACTCGTCTGCCTTCAATAAAATCCCCTCCCCTCCAATTATCTTCCTTTCATACTTTATTTAGTGAATTAGTAGCAACAGGAGTCGCTGAATTGACGTGGTTGCTATGGAAATCAGTTATAAAAAGCGTCGCTCACCTCTTTACATATTTCTTCGATTTTGAACACCAGAAAATTCATTATAACTTTTGTTTTACTGAACGAAAATTGAATTTTTTTTTTCACAATATAGCTGAGAAGGTTATCTATAAACTGTAATAATTGTTTGAAATTTGGTCGAAAAATGATTGAGCAGTGAAGCTTTAAAGCAGTTCTAAATAACTAAAACTGCCACTTACCAATATATTCAAACACCACCGTGTTTGACTGATATATACATATATATATATGTGTGTGTGTGTGTGTGTGTGTGTGTGTGTGTGTGTGTGTGTGTGTGTGTGTGTGGCATTTATATGTGTGTGTGTATGTATGTATATTTGTATATGTATATATAAATGGAATTTCTGAGTCAAATTATATAGAATTACAAGAAAAAAATTGTTTGACAAAAGAGTACAAATAATTTTGAAAGTCTTTTCCTTAATCCATGGATTTTCAATGTACGGCTCATCTCATCATAGAAAATGTTATTAGCAAAATAAATGTGAGTAATTATAAAGTTTGCTTTTTAGCACATGAATTGAAAATTTAAATTTGTAATGATAGTGTAAAAAGAATATTCCAAGTTGAAATAATGAGAGCACAGTAACAATTGTAAAATCGCATGAATAATGGTATATTCCACAATAAATTGCGTTTTCGTTTTTTTTTTGTTTGTTTTTTAATAGCATATTCCAGTAAAATCCAAGTATATGTATATTTGGTAATCCATTATTTTCAATGTAGTGGAATCCCTTGAAAAGTCTTTTAAATAACTCAATATTCGTGTAGGTAAAATACTGGAATTAATTTACTGAAAAGTAGATTTTTATGTACTTTTTGCCGATAAATTTCTTCTGTAGTTAATTTACATTAAATTTATATATTTTTCTTAGATTGTAGCTTTTTAAGGTGTTTACAGTGTAATATAATGTTGAATAAACTAAAAAAAAAAAGAAGAATTCTTCAAATGTTCAGTTTCAAACAAACAAATAGCTAATCCCCTTTAGTAATCAAAGTACAATAGTACAATTAATAGCAATACGAGTAGTTTCAGCATCAGACAGACAGACACCAAATCTCCATTAATAATGGAAGTACAATAGTGAAATTATAATACAAATAGTGCAAGCTGCACTTGGGTTTGCTTTAAGTAGCTTCGTAACTCCCACTTCCTTTATTTTGCCCTTTAGACCTCACATTCCATCAGTGATGTTTCTGACAAAGGGAGGATAACTGCTGTTTTCCAGGTAAAACACTATCCATCTAACACTTATCGTTGACTGTTTTTTTACCATAAAGTTGTTGTTTTTTTGTTTGTTTGTTTTTTTAGTTTCTTACATCAAGTAACTGCATGCCTTGTCTGGAGCGAGTTTTATAAAAAAAAAAAATAAATCTATAATATAAACGGCTATATGTCTGTCTGTCGGTCGGTCTGTCTGTCTGTCTGTTGGTCTCCATAGTTTCAAACTCTATCTCCTCCGAAACAAAAAGTTGCAGAGCAGCACTAGGGGCCTCAAACGATTGGATTTTTTACAAATCATTCTTTTATGGGCCTTTAATCGGTTAAAATTGCTTTTTAAGGGGTCAAAAATGAGTCAAAATTGAAAAAAAATCGTTAAACAATTTGTACATTCATCTTATTTTAATTTTTTTTTATCAGTTTATATACGTATTACGTTGGTACAGTGGTAACGTCACTAGCTTTAAATGCTACAGTTTTGGTTTCGATTCTAGCTGGTGACACCTAAATACTATTTGTTTTACTTTTGAAATCATGACTCTATAATAATATATACGAAATCTAGACTAATTAAATTATGATATTTAAGCATAAAGTAATAATTGTACACTTTGAGTTTCAGACAAACAGATGCTTAATCTGCCTTAGTAATAAGAAATACAATAGTACAATTAATAGCAGTATGAGTAAAATTTCAGCTTCAGACATACAGATAGGAAATCGCCATGAGATATAGATGTGATGTCCTCTTGTAAGCCGACGGAACCTGGAATTATTTATCAGAAGTTCACGTTAGATTTAGAACTCGGCCATCCTTTTTATTGTGTCTGTTGCGGTGGGAATTAAAAAGAGCTCAACAGGTTTCTTGGATAAATCATAGTCTCGTTTGAATTAATACCGGTTAATCCTGATCTATGAAATGGAAAACTCTTCACTCAACATAACTGATACGATTACACGCATCACTTGAATCATCACTGATAAAACGCTAATATCGAATTTCTCCTCACCCCCCTCCTCTCTCTCTCTCTCTCTCTCTCTCTCTCTCTCTCTCTCTCTTTCTGTACATGGTCTGGGATAAAAAAAAATTTAATCCCTTTTAACTTCTCGACATCCTCAATCTCTTTTCTTTCCTTCTCTCTTTTTTAATTCTAATTTTAATTTAATTTATTTAAATATTTTTTCTTTCATACCACCACCACCACCACTTTTCTCCCTTTCTTTCTTCTCTCTCTTCTACCCCTCTCCTCTCTCTATCCATTACTCCAACTCTTGGTTTTTAATATCCATATGTAATCAAAAATCTTTTTTTTACAATTTATTTTGGATTAAATTGTCTGACGCTATGAGCAGCATATGCTTTATCCGAACCCTTGATCTTGTACGGTCATACTCAGATTCCCTTACAAACCTGACCTCGACGCAGAAGAGTAATGCGAAGCTAGACGTTGTCGTTTGGCATAGAGTGTTTAACGTAAAGTTGGTTGTTCACGTACTTGTGCAGTCCTGTCGGCATAACATGGGATGTTGCATTTCCGAATCATCGCAAGTTCCGTCGGGGCATTGCTGAATATTTGGTGTGCATGTTGAATACAGTGGAAATGGTGTGTTGATTCCTCAATTTCGAACTTGGCATCGACCGGTCTGAGCTCCAATCTCTGGTCCTCCCTCGCCAATCTTTCACGAAAAATACCCGTCTAGCTGAAACCACTGTCAGTAATTTCCCTACTCTTTATTTGTGCCTAAATCAAAACGTAGACTCCATGAACAAAACTTCTTTCTTAGAAGTGCACGCCTGTGGAACTCTTTTCCGTTTGCCTGTTTCCCACCTGACTACAACTTGGATGTCTTCAAGTCCAACATAAACAAATTCCTGATAAACCGCCCCCTTAAGTAAGACACTTTATCAGATCTCCATTACTAACGATTACTACGATATTGTCCCATTGATTACTGTACAGGCAATAACCCTTATCCCCGAGTGGCGTCCGGGCCTTGATAAGTGGTGACTTCCATGTAAAAAAAAACATGTGCTGGATAATTTGTTTATCCCGTCTATAGAAACAATCTTGCAATCATTTAAGCAAATACTCCTGAGGTTGAAATAAAAACATATTTAGCTCTACCAATATATCGAGCACTTTTACCCCTGTTTTTTTTTTTTTTTACCAAATATACCCCTATATATATATATATATATATATATATATATATATATATATATATATATATATATATATATATATGGTCGGGTCACCGGCGACTAAACTGGTTCCCCCACCAGACTTTTGGTGAGGAGGGCGGCTAGTCTCCCTGAAGGATTAAAAACAAGACCTTCCAAAGGGCGAATGAACTCTTTTTCTGGCTCAACGGCCAACTAGCACCGTGTATATTTGTGTGTGTGTATATGTGTATTGGGGTAGAGAGGGCTCCCGTAAGCCGTGGTGAAGGCAACCTTTCTAGGAGAAGCAAATCTCTGATTTAAAAAACCATAAAGCGGAAGACCAGTACCCGCATTAAGCTGGTCTGCAGTTTAATTTGTTGCTGGCTATCTTGCTCTTGCTTGTTGTTGGATCTCAACATTTTGAACCGAGAGAGAGAGACTTAGCTGTCGTACAAAGCTAAGGCTCTGTAACATCATCTTTGTATAGATACTCCCTCAGGCATTTGGGCTCATGGACTTTAAGTGTCTGAGGGAGTGGCACTCGTCTGACAAGACGTTGCAATCATCATATATATATATATATATATATATATATAATTAAAACAGTAATCAAAATATACCAGGCAGAAGAAGGTGAAAGAAAAAGAAGAGTCGAAAAAAAGGGGGGCAGTGTACTTGGAAAGCAGGACGGTTAATTACGGCATCATAAGACAGAAGGAGAGGGGTGAGCGCAAATGAACTATCTATAAAGCGGAAAGGGGGAAGTGTCAAGGCATGAAAATTTGTTCTGAAAAAGATTGAACAGAAAAAACGGGTTTATAAGAGAGGGGGGATAATGCAATACATACACATACATAGATATATACATACACACGCTTACATCCAGACATATATACGATACCTCCGTACAGTAACTAAAGACAAAGGAATCCTTTGTAGGGGTAGCTGCGCGTGTAATTGTGAGGCAAGGGTTGCGCAATCCCAACCACACCTCTCCTAAATCGGCACTGTTTGAGTCCAGCGGCAAGGAGAAGACCAAGACGACTAGAAACAATGCCGAGATAAGCGGAGAGCACATACAGCACCTGGAAGTCCCAAATGGTCCCCCAATTTAGTACTGACCAAATTTAACGTTGCTTAACTTCGGTGATGCAGCAGGAACTGGTGTGTCCAAAATAGTAAAAAATGCGTAAAGAGGTGAGCGACGTTTTTATGACTGGTTTCCATAGCAACCACCTTGCGTCAGCGAATACTGTTGCTAACCGCTCTCACAAATAGAGAAGTAACAAGTGAAACAGAGAGAATGAAAGAATGAAAGGGAGATAATTGAAAGCAGCCGAGAGCCGTACATTGTTATTACATATGTGTATGCTATGCTTATGGGGGCAAAAAATAAGACTGAAATTAAACAAAGAACAAGTGAATTTATTGAAAGTCTGGAAAAATCATCGATTACAATAGAAAAATGCGAGCATGAATAGTAATATGGTTAAGCTTAAACGTGGGACAGTAAAAGACTAGTTGTTAAAACTGGAAAAGAAAAGGACAAGATATTCTAGTAAAAAATATAATAAAATTATAACTTAAAATATTGCAGCATTAAGAATTGATAATACAATGTTATAAATTGAATTTTAAAAAATGGTAATCTGTAATATTTTAAATTGTAAATTTATTATATTTTTTACTAGAATATCTTGTCCTTTTCCAGTTTTAACAGCTAGTCCTTTACTTTTCCATGTTTATGCTTAACCATATTACTTTTCATGTTCGCATTTTTCAATTGTTATATATATATATATGTATATATATATATATATATATATATATGTGTGTATGTATGTGTATATATATATATAGAGAGAGAGACAGAGAGAGAGAGAGATAGATAGATATACATAGATATATATACATAGATATGTATACATTTATATATACATATATATAGATATATGTACATATATATATATATATATATATATATATATATATAGATGTATATATTAACAAAGATATATATGCATATATATAAATAGATATATATATATTAACATAGACTAGGCACCGCCAAAACTGGGGGAGCAGGTAAGTACTTTTTGATGGACCATCTTTTTAAAAATCTACCAAAAATCAGGTAATTATCCAATCAATACGAAATTTTCAGCGATTATTAAGAGAAGAATGAACTTTATAACAGTGTACTTATTTTTCATAAACAATATTTATATTTTTTTTTTTTGGCTTACAACCCCCCCCCCTTGTTTTGAGGGGGTTCCAAATATGATTTAAATAATCATCTGAAACTGAACAAAACATATGTTGTTGTAAGGGACGGGATTATAGATTTTAAAAAAAAAAAAACTTGTTTGCATACCTTATTTTGATGTCTGAATATCAGAACTTCGATTGTGTTTAATTATCCCGCTTTTGAGTTTTGAAGTGTGAAATTCGGTGAATATGTTAAGTAAAATAATTAATTTAAGTTAAGCAAAGCAAAAAAAACTTTTTTTTATATTTATACGAAAAAAGACATTTTAAAATCTTTGATAAATAACTTAACAATTTCTTTTTAGCGAGCCGAATAATGCATGATCATTATTAAACAGGGCATGCTTTAAAGAATCGATGCAAAAAAACATTTCGATAAATATTGTGCCCTTTGTGTTAAAATTATCATTTTTTTTCGATCAAGTTTGGAAACGTTTGCCGCCTTTCGACTATGGTGGACCAAACGCGCTGAAATAATTTTTTTTATTCTGCTTTAAATTGCCCCCCTCCCCATTTTGGAGAGCCTGGCCCCCACACGCATACACATTAAAAACCAAACTCATACAAATGGTCACCCATCTGGTACTGGCCAGCCTCCGCGTTAATAATACATTGAAATTTTCGTCACTGAAAAATAAGTTTTTTGGGCTTTTTGGTCTTCCGTAGTTTGCTTTTTATCAAGTACAAATGTAAACAGTAATCAAATCGACTCGAAGTAACTGATTGTTTGCATGAATAAGTGGAACTATTTGAAATCCAGGTACTTACATTATAATATTTGTGGATATTCTCATAGACAATCACCCTAAATCTTAGTTAGACAAGAAATAAACAAATTAATTCTTTCAAAAACCTTTTTTTTTTTTAACTATTTATATACGTTTTTTGTGCAAAACAAAAAACACCAATTGTTAACTTTTGGGGAAAATTTAACATTTAAAATTTAATTAAAAATAGTAGAAAAAGTATTACATTACTCTGTTTTCTATATGATAACATTCAGGGTTTTATCTTTCTGGAAAAAAAAGTTACTCAGAAATAATGGATTTTAATAAATGTAATTTCGTTTTAAAAAACAACAACTTGATTTTTCGGCCATTTTTGGCGGTGCCTAACATAGATATATATGTATATATATAGATACATATATATGCATAGATATATATATTAACATAGACATATATGCATATATATATGCATATATATATACATAGACATATATGCATATATATATATATATATAGATATATATATATACATAGACATATGTACATGTATATACATAGACATATATACATATATATACATAGGTATATACATATATACATAGATATATATATATACATATATATATATATATACATAGATATGTATATGCATATATATATACATAGATATAGATATACATAGATATATACATATATATATAAACATACATGGGTATATATATACTTTGATATATATGTACATTGATATATTTATATATATAGATATATATATACATAGATATACATACATAGATATATATACATAGATATGTATACATAGATATATATATATATATATATACATATATATACATAGATATATCATTCAACCACGGTAGTGGTTGAATATATGCTTAAGTCCGAAATTGAATGAATCGAGACACATTCAAACCCCCACCACTAATTCCGTTCACAACCAAATTTCAAATAGGTTATATAGTTGGATAGAACACCTCATTAGCTACATTTTGAAAAAATAAAATTTGAAAATTGGTTCAGTAGAAAAAAAGTTATAACAAAATATGTGCGTTCACAAACAGGAGAGTAAGTACATAAGTGACTAACGCTTTTTTTTTTATTTTGCATAACTTTTTTTTGTATATAAATATTTTTTCTTGCGATTTTGCCAATATGACATGTTAGCGTAACGGTTAGAGTACCGGGGGTTGGTGGAAAGATTTTAGGTTCAATCCCGTGTATCGTTTTTTCATATTTAAAAAACCGAACTTTAAAAGAGGATTCAGCATACAGTTCCATAGTAAAGGTGATAAAATCCCACTTTGGGGGGTTCATTTAACTACTTCCCATTTAACAGTTGCCCTCAGTAGTTCTACTTGAACTGTTCTGTGCCTCACCATATACTCAATCCATCGGAGCTCATTGAGTTCTCGTAGCAACTTGAACATACTACTGAAGGGTATGTTGTCAAAAGCTCCAACAATATCTAAAAAGGCACCGAGTGGCATCTTCTTTTTTGTTAGTTTACGCTCTATACAGATCACGAATTCATGAACCGCAGTCTCGGTAGAGACCCTGGCTCGGAACTACTGTGATTGAATGATAAATATTGCATAAATGTGTGTTTGAGAGCTAATTTTTTTTGACAATCATTAATAAATATTATAAATTTATATATTAATACAATAGCAATGCCTGGAAAAATCATGGATTATATGGAAAAATGCGCGCATGAAAAGTAATATTCTTAAGATTTTATTAACCCTGGAAAAGTAAAGGACAAGAAATTCAACCTGGAAAAGTAAAGAACAAGATATTCTAGTAAAGTAAAAAATAAGAATTTTTTAGACTTAAAATATTGCAGCTAAAAAAATAATTAAATGATCCTAATTATGATATAATAAAATTATTAATTTTTATGAAAATTATAAAATTATTAATTTCATCTACTAACTAACTAACTAATGAATTAACTTTATTCAAACAATTTTCACTACATAAATATATGCAAATAATAGGGGGGAAATAAGTTCAATCCAGCGACTGACACCCTTTCTAACTCAACAATAAACAACAACATATGCAAATAATAAATAAAATATTTATCAATATTCAAATTTTATTTTAAGCTGCAATATTTTAAGTCTAAAAAATTCTTATTTTTTACTTTACTAGAATATCTTGTTCTTTACTTTTCCAGGTTGAATTTCTTGTCCTTTACTTTTCCAGGGTTAATAAAATCTTAAGAATATTACTTTTCATGTGCGCATTTTTCCATATAATATACATATGTATATACACAGATATATATATACATAGATATATATATATATATATATACATCTATATATACATATATATACACGCATATAGATAGATATATACATATACATATACATATATATTGATAAATATATATATAGATATATAAATATTTATGCATATACATTGATATATATATATATATATATATATATATATATATATATATATATATAATGATATACATTCGTTAACTAATATTTTGTCTAAGTACTTTGTCTAGCCGAATGCTATCCATTCATATTTTCATGATTCCATTTCTCTTAATTTCAAATCTTATGATAGAAATGAATCCAAGACAAACATGTGAGTATTTTGATAGCATCAGATTTGATGGCGGATTTGGAGATAAGAGGAAAAGCTCTTTGAATGTGAAAATTGGCTTTTCATGTTGCAATTGTGCGGCTCGTTGCGTCAAGGGAGGAGCACTTTGAAAGTTATCTCCTGTTTAATGGTAACTCAATCAGGAGGACGGCAAAAGCAAAAGGATGAGGAAGAAAATGGTAGTAACATATTTGGAAAGAGTGTGAAGAAAAGAGTGAATAAAATGATAGGGGAAAGAAAGGAGGGAAAGTAAGGAAGGTAGGTGTAAAGAAAGCTAGCCAAAAAAAAAAAAGGAAGGAAGGAAGAATTAAAAAAAAAGGAATACAGGTAGTAATGGTATTGGGATGTTGGGGCCATCATTAAATGTGTCTGATTTTTGTTTAAGGGAAAGGCCACTTTGAAAATGTATTCCTTTCCAAAGGTAATTAAATACCCAAGATTGAGATAAGTATCAGATAAAATAATTTTTAAAAAAATGGAATGCTGGGAATAGAGAAGGGCATTCAAAAGAAGAAATGAAAGAGGGGGCCGAAAGAGAGGGGGGCTGATGAATGAAAAGAAGAAAGACAAACGTCAAAAAGAGTAAATGTCTGATTGAAAATAGAAGGGCATCCTCGTCACCTTTTCCTTCGTTAGTAGGTTTAGTTTGTGTACAATATATATATATATATATATATATATATATATATATATATATATATATATATATATTATATAATATATATATATTATATATAATATATATATATATAATATATATATTATATATATATAATATATATATATTATATATATAATATATATATATATATTATATATATATATATTATATATATATATATATATATATATATATATATATATATATATATATATATATATATATATATATATATATATGAGCAAACAGTTAATAAAATATCTTTTTATTAACTGTTTGCTCATATTATAAGCTCTATTTCCTATTTGGTTTTATCGAGCTTTTATGTCTGGCTGAGATAATTTTATATATATTAATTCTTTAATATTTATAATTTACTTTAATTTTACCATCTTGGATCATTTTGGTAAATTCAATTGTAATTTTCATTTTATATATATATATATATATATATATATATATATATATATATATATATATATATATATATATATATTTACTGTAATAATTATTAAATACCTACAGAGACTAGCGTTTCATCCTTTCGGGAATCATCAGTGCAGGCTGTCACGATAAACACCGGTCAAGAAATTCGAACCCAGCAACGAAGCCATCTCTGACTCCATTAGCAAAGAATAAATCCATTCGGTCACCGCTAACCGCGAAAAATATTGTATAGAAATATACAAAAATATTGTATGCATTTTATTTGTTTTTGCAGAAGCATTAATATGTCGCTACACATTCATGGGCATGTTTCGGTCAACCAGTTACAGTAACTAGAGACCTCTTCAGGCGATATTTCTTATTTAAAAGTAAAATCCGTAATGAAAATCGTTCAGGTATTCAGTGTCATAAGAAATTATTATCATGAGGTCACACTGCATGTTATTAAAAATAGAAATGAAAAAAATAAAAATAAGACAGGAAAAGGGGTAGGGGATTAAGGTTTGTATTTAAATATAGAAAAAAAATGGAAGAAAAGAAAAAGAGGAAGGAAGGAAAGAACGGGGGGAGGATAAGAAAACAACGATAAAAATTAGATTAAAAAATAAATTTTCTATCTCTATCTCTACAATTATATAAACGCAACTTTGTCTGTGTGTGTGGGTTCGTTCCTTATAGACTTCGAAACGGTTGAACAGATTTCCTTTAAAATTTACATAACTTTAGTGTATAAGTCTGGGAGTGATCTTAGTTCAGTTTTGTCTAAGAATACCCCCAATAATAATCGATAATCGAAACCGTTATTTTAATTTATCGATCAAAGCCATTTTTTCCCATGTCGTCGCTTAGCAACAATAATAGTACAACGGGCCGCGAAAATTCTACTGTAGGTAAGTTGATGCTGTGTTTTTTTTTTTGTTTGTTTTTTTTTTAATTTTTATTCATTTATTTATTTATTTTGCATGGCGTGGTCTGTAGGTTCAAACTCCGCACATTTCTTAATTTTTTTTTCATTAACTACAAAGAATTTTATTAGACTTGAAAATGTACGTGTTTTTTAGCAATGCAAAGGTAAATTATGTTTCTGTTTTTAAACGTCCATTGAACAAGCAACTGATCCTGAAGAAATTGCAAAACAGTCTACACACATATTTAGTGAAAATGTAATTCAGAGGTTTCTTATATGTCGGTTTAACAACACATAGGCCCCAACAACCAAGCACAGGTAATGTACCCGGCAACATAAGATAAGGAATTTTTCAACACAGTTGACTAATTGTAGAATAATACAGCGATAATCACGTAAATTCTTACAACGAATAGATAGTCAATGTTGATCCTGTGGTTTCTTTCGCGTATGGTTCAAGAAATCATGGCCACAAAAACCTCGCCAAAGTAGTTGGTTTAGAGCTGAAAGAATAGCGGCTAAAGGGACAAATCAGAGAAATTGGATTGTTGCTGGCACGTTGCATCCACTGTGTGGGGACTACGTTGAACAGTAAGGTGTCAATATAACGGAAATTTACTAAAATAATTTTAGGATTACAAAAAATAAAAAAATAAAAATTGGAATTACCAAAGACAGATTAAAATGAGCATAGAAAAGGGCATCAAAGCAGAGTAGTTTGGTAGGAAAATGCACACACACACATTTTCACTTTTTTAGCATTTCAGAACGCTGTTACCCAGGTGTTTGGAGGTGTATGTTGAGAAAAAAGTGGTGGTAGGAAGGCAGGCTCGAAGCCATACTGCAAAGGAGGAAAAGAACGGGAAAAAAAACCTGACGTCTTTGTTGTTACGACCACCGCCAAACCGAAAAAAGTGTCGTAGGTTTAAATTAAGGCTAGACAATCGAAAGGAGAGGATAACTTTCGAAAATATCAGCGAAAAAGGCGCCCCCTCCCTGTAGAAAAGTGCCCAGTTAAAGGTGAAGATATTAATGTTTTTAGCCAATTTTTCGATATTTGTCGTCTGAAAGGTCGAACTTCAAAACGATACTGATCTTGGTAAAATCCGTTGCCTCCGTCGAAAGTTTTAGGCAGACATGCAAACATACATACATTTATATATTGGTAACTAAGCATTTCCAACCCAAACCAATTAAAAAGTTTGTCCTATTTCTGAATACCCTTTATGTAAAATTTCAAATGTTTACACCAGAAAGGTCAAACTTTTTTTAAATTTGACCCCTATTATAACCCCTTAACATTTATTGTCTTTAGCTCAAATCAAGTTATTAAGTTAGATCCATGTCCAAGGAACCTATATCTAAAATCTCAATTGTTTATATCCAAAATTGGCGTAGGAGTTTGCTAGAGTTCTCAAATGGCCAAACCGTTTAACTTTGACCCCTTAACAGCCAAATTTCTGGGCGAAAACGGATTGAAAAGATCTTCCCCAAATCTTCATACTCTGTATATCAAATTTCGAGTCTGTAGACTTAAAATTGACAGAGTTATTGCGTAGGGAAATGTACACAGACAGACAGACAGACACACACACACACACATACTTTCACTTTTATATATATATATATATATATATATATATCTATATATATTTTTTTGAAAATAATTTCTGACGAGGACGCATCACAGACCGTCTGAAGCGCGCGTAAACGATTTCAATGACTTAAAAACATTATTACAATGATCCAAACATAATTCTCAATGAAAAACCAAGACACGGAATAATAAAGTAATGTTAAAAAATACACATTGTTGGTGACTACTCCCTTATTTAAATATATATATATATATATATATATATATATATATATATATATATATATATAGATAGATAGATAGATAGATAGATAGATAGATAGATAGATAGATAGATAGATACTAGCAGTCCATAACTTTATATGCATATGTATATATTAAAAAGTGATCATATGTACGGTAATGCCTTTCTATATAATAGGCTTCCTTAACTACCATAGAGAAAACTTGCTAGAGACCGCAGAGGTGAATTTATTTTTTACTTTGACCCTAATTTTGGCCCCCTAACATTTATTGTTTTGGGCCTAAATCAAATCAAAATGTCTGACTCATATCCAAGTAACCTACATTTAAAATTTCAGGTGTTTAGACCTCAAACTGGCAGAGGAGTTTGGTAGAATCGGCAAAGGTCAACTCTTTCAATTTTCACCTCTTGGCAGCCAAATTTTCGCCCAAAAACTAATGAAAAAGATTGCTGAAAGTCTGAATACCCTTTAGGTAAAATTTCAAATGTTTAGACTCAAAATTTGCTTAATGGTTTGCTAGAGACCGCAATGGTCAAATCTTTTGAACTTTGACCACTTGGAAGGCAAATTTTCAGCAAAATAACGATTAAAAAACTTGCCCTATGTCTGAATACACTTTATGTAAAATTGCAAATGTTTCGTCTAAAAATTGGCTGAGTTATTTGTTAGAGATTGCAGAGATCAACTATTTTAACTTTGACCTCAATTTTGACCCCTTCACATTTACTGTTTTGGACTCAAATAAAGTTTTCAAGTTAGATCCATGTCCAAGTAACCTATATCTTAAATTTCAAGTTTTTAGATCCAAAATTGTCGGAGGAGTTTGGTTGAGTTCTCAAAGGTCAAATCGTTGAACTTTGACCTGTTAACAGCAAAATTTTTGGCCGAAACCGAATTAAAAATATTTTTCCAAATCTCAATACCCCGTATGTCAAATCTCGAGTCTGTAGACCGAAAATTGACTGAGTTATTTAGTAGGGAAATGTACAAAGACAGACATACAGACACACACACACACACACACACACACACACACATTTTCACTTATATATATATATATATATATTGCACCCTTATTTAAAAAAATTTTCTTAATAATCGAACTATCTGCCGGGATCCTCTCTCACTACCCTTATGTCTCCAACCCTCTCTCTCTCTCTTTCTCTCTCTCTATCTCTCTCTCTCAACTATATACACATACACACACACGCATATATATATATATATATATATATATATATATATATATATATATATATATATATATATATATATATACTAGCAGAGCTTCCCGGTGTCGCCCGAACCATATAAGAAAAAAAAATGATGAAGTTGGGTTTGAATACAACTGCCATATACCTTTTTATCCCGGGCAATTCCGAACAAAACATATTAATTTTACTCCTCTCGTAAATTCAGGCAATTCGAGGTAGATTATCTTAAATAAAATAGTATAACAAAACATTAATATTTCTTTTCTCTGCCAAAAGTTCAACCTCCAATAACGCCGCATAGATTTTCTTTTGTAAAATTTTACAAAAACCACGATGATATTTTGTGGTAAATACCCTTCTAAAAAATAAGAAAAATGTTTTAAGTGGTTACGATTTTTAAAGAAATACTTGTGATTGGCGTAACTCAATTGCAAATAAAAAAAAGTGGTCTCTGTTTTCAAGCAAAAACCGGAAGTATTAGTTTAAAGCGAAATAACTTATAGTTTAATATGAGACTTCCGTTTTTAATCGCAACTCTTTTCAGATATTAATAATTGAAAAAAGTTAAATCAAATATAAACCGAATCAAAAATAAACTAAATAAATTTTAAATAATATTCTTAAATATTACGATTAAAACGATTCTGGTACAAATAATTAAGAAGATCGAGCTAATTATATAAGTAGATTTTCTTTAATGTAATATGCGAATGAGGTTACTCATTCAGTGCAGATTTCTTTTTGAAAAATACTATATATAGAAATGACACATAAAACTGAATGTAAAATTTCCTTTGATAGAAATAGACAATAATGGATTTATATATATCTTGGATCAGGAAAGTTGTTCACACAGATCTCCTTTGCAAGAAATAGCCTAAAACGGATTTATATATTTCTTGGAATATGGGGAGTTGTACACACAGACACACACACACATACAAACACTACTGCTTTATATATAGAGATTTCGGAGTGGAAAAATAACGAAGGTGATCTGAAAGTTTCTAGTTCTCTGCATCTCCAATTGCTAGTTAATGCATCCGAGTCATTCTAAAATGGTTGTCTCGATGAATATTACACACACACACACACATATGTGTGTGTGTGTGTGTGTGTGTGTGTTCAGTATATATATGATATAATTTGTGCATGCTACATGATTCAACTAGGATCATGTTATGTTTAATGCCTGCTGCACTGTGTAACACCAAGCTTCCCTCTCTCACCATTTTTATCCACCCGGGTAATATTTCAGTGTGTTATCCTTATATTCTTTTCATTGCCTTTAGACACCCGCATATCTACCCCAGGTATATACAGCGTATTTACCATTCACACGTACTCACTCACACACACGCCCATACACACACATACACACAAATTTAGGGGAAAAGAAAAGATTGAACTCTTGCTTGAAATTCTAGAACTGCATTGACTGCATTAGTGTTTTATTGCATGCTTATGTTTCACATAAGCTGTGCAATATAAGCACATTTCATAAATATATATATATATATATATATATATATATATATATATATATATATATGGTATATATATATATATATATATATATATATATATTTATTGTATATACGAGAGGCATGCAATAAGCAATGCCCCTGACCCACTTCCCATAGCAGTAGAGCAACGAAACTTGGCACAGTTATTAGTCTTTCTGTACATAGGAACCACTCAGAGTTATGCATTTCTCCCATCGTTTGATGCAGCTCTGGAGATCGTTTTTGTAGTACACCCACGGTTGGTCCTCCAACCACCGACGTGACTTCAGAAATCAAGGCTGCATCATCTGGGAAATGCTTTCCTTTCAAAAACAACTTCATGGCTGAGAAGAGGTGAAAGTCAGAGGGTGCAAGGTCAGCAGAGTAGGGAGGATGGGAGAATTTCATAACCACACGCCCGTGCTTCTGATCTGGCAACAGGCGAGTTGTGGACTGGAGCGTTGTCCTGCAGGAGGAGGGTATCTTTGCTGATCTTGCCCCGCCTCTTGATTTTGATAGCTTCCTTTAATTTCCTCAAAAGTGAAGCATAATAGGCTCCTGTAATTGTGGTACCCTTTGCCAGGAAATCTGCTATCACTACTTCGTCCTGGTCCCAGAAGACTGTGAGCATGACTTTGCCAGCGGAGGGCTGCACCTTTGCCTTCTTTGGAGGTGGTGAGTCCAAGTGCTTCCACTGCATTGACTAGGCTTTGGTCTCTGGATCATAGTGATGGACCCAGGTTTCATTCTGTGTAATCAGTCTTTTGATAAACTTTGACTCATCTTCTTGGTACATCTCCAAATTCATCCTCGAGCACTCGACGCGTTCTCGCTTCTGGAATGGTGTGAGCAACCTGGGAATCCATCTGGCATACACCTTATGCATATGCAAATGGTCATGAATGATAGTTTCCACAGACCCTGTACTAATCTTGACATCTTGGGCTATTTGGCGAATAGTAATGCACTGATCTTCCAAAATGGCAGCCTCAACTTGACGGACAGATGCCTCGTCAATGGCAGAAGGGGAGCGACCAGGTCAGGGAGCTGTTTCCACAGACTTCTGGCCATGTTTGAATTCACTATGCCAGCGTTTTACAAGGTCATATGATGGGGCATTATCACCATAAGTATCTTTCATTTCATCAAAAGTCTCCTGTGGTGTGCGTGCTTTCAAATACAAAAACCGGATCACGGCTCGACATTCAACAGGCTCCATTTCACACCTGACTCAGTTCAAACACCTCTAAAACAGAAACCACAATTAGTTCAACGCTATAATTTGCAACATAACCAGTAGATATATAAATCATTGCACATGCAAAATTTCAGCTTGATCAGACAACTGGAAGTGGGTCAGGGGCATTACTTATTGCACACCCCTCGTATATATATACGTGTATATATATACACACATATATATACATATACGTGTATATATATACGTTTACATATACACGTGTATATATATGTATATATATATATATACACATATATATATACATATACGTGTATATATACACGTATATATATACACGTATATGTATATATATACATATATATATATGTGTGTGGATATATATACACGTATATGTATATATATACATATATATATGTGTGTATATATATACACGTATATGTATATATATATACATATATATATATGTGTGTATATATATACATATACGTGTATATATACACATATACATATATATATATACACATATACATATATATATATATACACACATATACATATATATATATATATATATATATAAATGGAACTTTGTGTGTGTGTAAGTTCATTCCCTATGGATTCGAAAACGGCTTGGCCGATTTTTATGAAATTTCACGCAGATGTACTTTATGTGCCTGGCAGTGTTCTTAGATAGGTTGTGTATCAGAATGTTTTCAATAGGAATCGATAATCGGATAAATGGAGGAAAAAGCAATTTCGACCAAAGTTAACATCTTACACAGCCTTATATCACAGGTGCATTTGAAAAGTTTTACTACCAAACAAGCCGAAAGGCTCGACATATAAAGTCAACAGTAGTTTCTTTGATATTACAGGTGCGCGTTCGAAATGCATGTTTCCGTTTAAAGCAAAATTTCACAATTGTACTTGACATTTTCATTTTAAACTTAAATTCAAGCCATTATCACCGCACAAGCAGTAAGGCCAGGCATATTAAAATCAATAGTAGGTTTGTTTTTTATATCACAGGGGCAACGTTCGAAATTGAGCATAATACTTAACTTTTGCATTTTAAACTTTAATTCAAGCAATTTTATAAAAAATAATTCTATAAAATCAACAGTGCAAGAAGCAAGTGAAGCTTCCTCCCCGTGCACCACGATGGGTCCCCTAAAGCCGGCAATCAATCAATTTGATTGAAAAATTGATGATTTCATCGATTTCGATGACACAAAAAATACGGAAGTGTGAAACATCGTTGATCATCATTCAATCCCGAACAGCGTCGGGTCTCCCTGCTCGTAATAAAATAATGTGAGTGTGATGCAAATGTATATTAGGTTTGGTATGTTGGCTTCTGATATATATATGCTCTGAAAGTGTAAATTAATTTTTATTGAGCTTAATTAATTATGGCAATTTGGATTTTTTTATTTTAAATATATATAAGTAGTATATATATATATATATATATATATATATATATATATATATATTAATTAAATTTATAGTGAATAAAATAAAATACACATCAAGTGTGCATGAAAGCCAAATTACAACGTAATATTGATGAAAAAAAATATTTTACTTGCTTGAAATTTATAATTTAAATATATTTCGGAGCCAAACTCCATCCTCAGTATGTTGTTTTGTTTTGATTTTTTTTTTTGTCTTTTTTTCCTTCTTTCTTGCCATATATATATCATTTTATTTATTTATTTTTTTGAGGACTGGATTCTTCTGTGGCAAGCAACCATTTATTAAGTCGCCTAATGAGTTTTAGTTTTAACTAACCATTTGTTCGACACAATGTATATATATATATATATATATATATATATATATATATATATATATATATATATTTTGTTAATTACATTTTCACAGCAAACAATCAAGACACATTGCCACTTTGATGCAGGGGGCTACTATCAGGGACCTAAGCTGCAGGGGTACTATGTAGGGATTTGGGCAGCAAGATGTCGATACAGTTGGGGAAGCAGGGACCCGGAAGGGAATTCCAAGGTCTACCAGTTCTGGGGAAGAAACTACTGGAGTAGAAAGCTCTCTTACATCTTAAGGATTTCTACTGTGTAGGGGTGGGATTTAGCTGCTAGTCGGGTTTGTCAAGGGTATTTACGTCGAGGGGGTACAAGTGCTTGCAGTTCGTCGGAGCATTTACCATTAAAATACTTGTAGAACAGACAGAGAAATGCAACACTTCGTCGATGGGACAGAGGCTGAAGGTTAGATGACAGTTCAGGGCCTATCAGGTTACCAACTGTCTTTTGAACCTTGTCTAGGAGCAAGAGACTAGTAGCAGATGCACCAGCTCATATATGACAACAATACTCAATGCATGGACAAATGGTGACCTTATAGAGGTACAGGATACTTTCTGGCGTTAGTAGCTTTCTAGCACGGTAGAGAGAGCCTACCTTCTTTGCAGCGGTCCTAGCAATGCTCTCGATGTAATTGTTCCAAAAATTATACTTTTATGCACGCTGCATGAAGAGAAATGATATGAAAATGATAAATATGTAATGTGTGTCTTAAAGACAGGCTTAGATCTGGCGACCGCAGAGGACGATTAAATATGGATAGTAGAGAGAGATGTGTGCTGAACAAGACACTTTGTCAGATCATGCTGAAAGAATGGAGTGGGTTAATGGATGTAGAACAGTTGAGGTAGCAGTTTCAGTTCACATGAAAAGCTCATGGAAAACATGGTAGGCAGTGATAAGGATGAACTTGAGAGAAAGTGGGATTAAAGAAAACCTGGCCAGAGATAAGTCTAAAAGCCACCCAACTTATGCCAGCATGTTGATATGAGAAAAGTTTGAACTCGCCATGTCCTCTTCCGGGTGTGGTTGAATTAGTAAGTTTTCAATTAATTGTAAACGATAAATATTTAGTTTCAGCATTAAATAACTTACTTTGATAAAAAAAAAATCATAAAATCGATAGACTAAGTCAGGTAAAATTATTGGTCTATCGTATTTTGTTTAGTCTGGGTGAGCAATCACATAGACATGTCATTCAAACATTGATCCCCATCACCGTACCGAAGGGCACCTGGCTTATACATTTTTCCAATCAGTTAAAGAAATGGTTTCCAAAGAAAATTGATCAGAAAAAGTTTGGAAATACGAGGTCCCTTAAATAAGTTTCCAGACGTTTTTTGTAGGGGCACTTTTATTAATAGTATGCACGTGACAGTCGAGTCACCTTCGAAGTAATCTCCTCCTGCTGCAATGCACTTGTTGTATCATTCCAACAACTTTTCTGGAAATCCTCTTGCGTGAGCATGTCAATGACCCTCGTCACAGCCTCTTTCATTTCCTCAATTGCATCCTAACGACAGCCTCTAAGGTTTCCCTTGAGCTTAGGGAATAACCAAAAATCGCTGTCATAATGATGTCTTTCTTTCTGATCTTCTCTAGACACCCTTTGGACAAACTTTGTGCAAATCTTCTGCATCTTCAGTTCCTCACGAACAATTGTGTTTGCAGTTCCCACACTGACAATAAACTGCGCACTTATTTTCTCTATAGACACACGATTGTCCTTATCCATGAAATTCTTTATTTGGCCAATCAATGTTGAAATTCTAACTTCCTTACTCCTCCCACACCTCTCATTATCCCTCACAGACTCCCTGCTTTCCCTGAATCTCTTATGCCACTCAAAAACTGATGCTTAATTCATGCAAGATGGTCCAAAAGCAGTCTGAAGCATTCCATACGTTACTGCGGTATTTTTTCAAGTTTAAAACAGAATTTTATTGCATATCGTTCTTCTAAAGTATCCTCACGTCTATTTTTGAAATCTACCATCTGTGACAGTAAGGCTTTAGTAGGGTGTATTCCAATTCCTGCTGTAGCTGTTCATTTGAACCTGAAATCATAAAAATTGATCAGTCATCTCATAAGATGTATAGTAATAACATACAGAATTTTCAAGAGTCTACAACAGTTTTAAATGCCTGTACAAAAATAGTCTATAAACTTATTGAATTCACCTTGTATGTTCTTCAGAGTTTTCTAATCTATCCTCTGCTTCCTTTGTTCCAGCTCATTTGACTCGTTGGTCTAGTGGTCTTCACCAATTTGCTATTTTTATAGCTCATTGTAATGCAGCTTCTTATTCCAGTTCCTTCTTTGCAAGAACTGTTGACTTATGGAATTCTCTTTCTGTTAACTGTTTTCATCCTACCCATAGTCTTGGTCTTTTCGACATCAAGGCTATTACGCATCTCCTGTTTTTGTAATAATCATCTTTTTTTTTCTAGTAAGCTCCTTACACCAAGCAGCTTCATGGCTTGTCTGGTCGTGGTGGTGGTGGTGGTGGTGGTGGTGGTGATGATGATGATGATGATGATGATGATGAAAACAGATTAAAAAATACTTCTACTCTATTTTAGGATGTGTCTGGCTCTTACAAAAGTAAAGGACTGTATCGAGTATGGTGGTGGTGGTGGTGGTGGTGGTGGTGGTGGTGGTGGTGGTGGTGGTGGTGGTGATGATGATTGTTAGCCAATAGCCTTAGAAACAAAGAAACTCTTTTCAAATGTGCTATTGTAATTTAATACGCGGATTTAAAATAAAGAAGATAGCGTCCACCAAAGTTGGTTATCTTCTGAATGATAATGAGTGACTTGAATCGAAGCAACAAAATAATTGATTGGAGTCGGATTTCGGCAAGAGAAGAGAAAAAAAAAAATATCGAGATATGTAAAAATAAAGACCCGGGGCTCGAAAGTTCCAGGCGTCGAGTTTTTTGAAAGATAACTGCATGAATTTTAGTTTGAAATCAGTTTTAATGTTATGCAATGCGTGTGCCAAATATAAAGTCGCAGAGTACACGAACAAAGAAAAAAAAGACAAAAACAGATTAAAACAATACTTCCGCTGAACACTAAAATGCAAATGGCTTGAATAAGTTACCCTCCCACCTCTCTTCGTCATTTCCTGAAGTTAGTTTAACAGTATTTTAAACTAATGAATATCGTTTGAAACTCTAAAAAGTAACACATCTATGTGAAAGTAACAAGCCACTGCAAACTTAGAAATTCCTATAAAATGTGTTAAAAAAATCAATTTTCTTCAGAATTCTCAGGCCACCCGCATCTTGAACATGACATCATAACATTTGATTAACACTTCCTCCTCCATGCCTTTGGCCAGAGGCGGTATAAAGAACTTAATCACTTACATACTAGCTTTTTTCATCTCGCACAGATTACACAAGCAAAAACGAAAAACAGATTAAAACACATTTGGAGAACATGCCAAAAAAACAGAAGAAGAGAAAGAAATATTAGAATCAGTCTCTAGCTGCCAGTGCACTTTAACTCGCCTGAAGTATTTTTTCATTTTCGGAAATTAATGGAAATTCAAAATTAATGCTTTTTTTGTAACCAATCTTTTCTGATGATTTAAAATAAGTTTAATAAAGTAACGAAGTATCATTAAATTTAAATAATGAATTTATCTGAAACTGTTAAAAATTTAGCAGCAATATTTTATGATAAATTATATTTAAAATTAAGAAATAAAATTTAACCTTCAATATTTCAAAGTAATTATTTTCAACATAAATACACTTTATAGTGTATAACATACTGTTTAGAATATTATATGGTTGGAACGTATTTTTTATATAACTTTTTCTTTTTGTTTTTTCAAAAAGGGTAAATTTCTTTGAATAAAATAGAAGTCTTAAGAATCATAACAGTCATTTTAGTATATTTTGACATATAGGAATTTGTTTGTTTGTTTGTTTGTTTGTTTGTTTTTTTAAACAGACATTAATTTTGGATTGTCTTCCCTTTCGCTAGTATATATATATATATATATATATATATATATATATATATATATATATATATATATATATATATATTGTGTGTGTGAGTTTCTTTCAATATAGGTTCCGAAACAACTGAGCCTATCTTTTGCAAATATCATGCAAAGGTAATTTATATGTCTGGCAGTGTTCTTAGAAAGGTTTTGTACCGAAATTAATCCGATAAATATCGAAAATCGAAAAAAAAAACAATTATTAAAAATAGTGTTTCTTCTCTTATAGATAAAAGCGAAGAATTATTACAGGGGAATATTTTACATTGCACCGACTAAGAGAAATAATTTTATTATTATATTCCCCCTGTAAAAATTCTCCTTTTTCGTCAATACGGGAAAAAAGGCCCAAATACAAACTGACATGATATTGTAAACAAACATGAATGGAATTTGATGAACGACATTATCATTATTATTTTTCAAAAAATTTTGCGAATTAGTCCACGGGGTAAATTATTCCTTATAATATATAATAATATATAATAATATATAATAATATATAATAATCAAATAATATATAATAATATATAATAATCAAATAATATATAATAATATATAATAATCAAATAATATATAATAATATATAATAATCAAATAATATATAATAATATATAATAATCAAATAATATATAATAATATATAATAATCAAATAATATATAATAATATATAATAATCAAATAATATATAATAATATATAATAATCAAATAATATATAATAATATATAATAATCAAATAATATATAATAATATATAATAATCAAATAATATATAATAATATATAATAATCAAATAATATATAATAATATATAATAATCAAATAATATATAATAATATATAATAATCAAAAGAGAAATACTAATACATACGCAATCTGCATGAATTAAAATATCATATTAGAACTACATACAAAAAAAAAAATTTAATCTTAATAACTATAAAACTTTGTGGACCGTCCTGGCGTCCTTGCTTGTTTGCTTTAATCTTGTCTTTGTGTATACAGGTGCATTTATGTATGTGAGAAAGCGTGTGTGCGTGGGCAGATATATAAAGAAATATATATATATATTTCAGACGATATCAAAACATCGTTAAACTCACTACTCGTTCAAGC
>NC_136486.1:34634065-34646565 GCF_053919585.1 Euprymna scolopes | reverse complement strand
ACCCCATTATACCCCGGTAGAATGGGATGTGTCTCCTAGCGGCTTCGGTTGCAGGGAGACAGGGTAGTACAAGTCAAGGATTCGTCACTTGACACTCAGCCCAATAGGTGAGGGGCCGGGACCTGGCCCAGCACCTGTTGGACTGAGGTACACAACCTGGGTAATACCTAGGAGGTCCACCCTCCCAGGCCTTGCCACCGGGCTTTCTGGTGGGGCAAGTTTATTGCTTGCTGCCTGAGGCGCCCCGACCGGGAAATGCCGACGGGGTTACTCGGGCAATTTTTAAAATTGTAGGAGTGCCCCTCCTTTAGGGGAGCTTGCGGGGTTCCCACTTTCCAGGCCTTGTGCCAAATATTGCCGATGTGGGCGGCAATTAAATAACTACCCCATTATATATCCAAAATATTACAACAAAATATATATATGTGGGGAAATATGTTTATTCAATTCTATTTCACCTTTTATAGCAATCCTTTAATTTTTGAAGCTCGATGTAACAATAGAGCATAAAACAAATAAATGACAAAAAGTCTATATTCCAAATTTTTACATGTTGACCATCTTACCGTTTATTTCCTAAAGTATGTTGACATGCATTATTCTTGACAGCACCTGTCTCGTAGCGCAAAATCATTCATGTAATTATCATATCAATTATTGAATTTATTTCGTCCTCAACTCATCAGAAGAAAAAAAGCACTTATCAATTTAAAAAAAAATAAAGGCATATGGCCATGATTACAAGATCCGAAAAGTGGGAAAAGTGGGATATATATATGTGTGTGTGTGTGTGTGTGTGTGTGTGTGTGTGTGTGTGTGTGTGTGTGTGTGTGACTAGTTAATTTTATCACATAAATTGATATATGAAAATATAATTTAATGTATAAATTTTCAGTATTTACTTCAACAGTGCTCAATACATAGGTAGAGCTAGGTAGTAAGTTATAAAAATATATATGGCAATTAAGCTACACAGAATATTCTGCGTTTCATTCTTGTGAGAATTCGTCAAACGTATATATATATATATATATATATATATATATATGTGTGTGTGTGTGTGTGTGTGTGTGTGTGCGTATATATATAGATAGACTGTTTCACTGTATAATTGCTCTTCAGTGTGGGTAGACTAGTACTCATCCCAAGCCAAGATTGTTGGCAATTCTACTCACTGAACTTGACATGTTCAAAAAGTCACTGAGAGGTTTTAAACTTAAATAGATTCCTTATTTTTTATATCTTTCTGTAATTTTAACACAATCTGACCAAGATATTGGGAAATTTTTTTTAAAATGCAAAGTTCAAACAATCTTTATTTATGCAAAATAATGTTTTTTTAAATATTGCCCATTTTCAGCTTCGAATATTTGTGCTCTTTCCAAAAATTATTCATGGCAGATTGCAGAATCTCTGGATTGCGATTTAACTCCCTTATTTCGTTCCGCAAGCTGGCAGACCTCGAAACCTCAGTCCCCAAATCCTGCAAGAATTGAAGGAAAATATCAGGAACGAAATGAGGGAATTAAATCGCAATCCAGAGATTCTGCAATCTGTCCTGAATAATGTTTTGGAAAGAGCACAAATATGAGAAGCTGAAAATGGGCAACATTTAAAAGACATTATTTTTCGTAAATAAAGATTGCTTGCATTTTGCTTTTAAAACAAAAAGTCTCCCAATGTATTAGTCAGATATGTTAAAATTACAGAAAGATATCTAAACTCTTTGCCCCATTAAAGATATCATCAAAAATAAAGGATCGATTTTAGTTCAAAACGTGACTTTTTGGACACCCTGTACAAATTAAGCAGCAGGCGATATTATTTAACGACAGTGCTCTACCCGAAAAGAGGGGCCTATATAGTCATTCACAAATAGACTGTTTTGCCTGCTTTGCTGTATCACAGCCCGTCAATATTAGGAGATTTACCTCTTTTACTGTCCTTATCTCCCATATTCTCTAGATATACTTTAACAGTCCTTTCCATTTAACTCTAGAGACGATTTGAACACAAGTTTTGTCTTGACTAAAAGATCGTTTATTTTAATGCAATCCATTTATTTACCGCCACACGTTCCCCTCTTTATGTTCCTTTGAAAGACGCTGATTGTTGCCATTGTCAGTTTGACACGCTAACGACCATATAGCACTACTCGCAGTATCTACGTGATGATAATCGCCACTTTTATTCGATATGATATGCGCTTTGAAATGAGAACTGGCCTGTTTTGTTGATAGCTGTCCATCCGAGGTCTTATACGGTGTTGTAATGTTTCTTCTGGGTCGTTTGCAGCAGAAATCACACGTTCTAAGTAGTTAAATACATCAATCTTCCTCAATAGCTTCTTTATCGTTAGTTTCGGAGTTTCCGTTGTATTTTTTTTTCTCTAGTCATGATTTTTGTTATCACAAAGTTTATGTTCAAATATTCTTTTGGCCACTTTTAGTCCGTTTTTTTTTTTTAATTCATGTCCCCACCTTCCCCCCCCCCCACACACACACACTAACAAGCCATATTGTCACTTGGACATAGGGGGCTACTATTTGGGAATATGTTTAGGAGAGATGAGCCAGATGCCGGTTTACATTACATTTAAACTTCTGCATGTCAGTATTCAGGGAAGCAGGGAACAGGAAGGGAATTCCAAAGTCTAGCAGTCTGAGGGAAGAAACTATTAGAGTAGAATGCTTTCTGGCATCTAGGGACCTCTACAGTGAAGGGGTGAGATTTTGTTGCTAAGCAAGTTCGTGGAGTGCAAGGAGTTCATCAGTGCAAATTTCATTAAAATTCATGCAAAACAGACACAGGGATGCAATATTGCGGCAATGAGGCAAGGAGTTCAGAAATATTTACACTCACTTGACCTTTTGACTTGAAACAAAGTGTAGTACTTGTTCTGATATTGTATATTTTTTATTACCACTTATCTCAAGTCCAAAAGCCACTCGAGGATAAAGTTTAAATGAGTCTCAGGTGGATGGTGAGACCACACCATGATTGTTGGTAATGGTGGTAGTGACTAAGCCAAATCTAATTATTTAAGATGGCAGCTCAACAAGAATTTCTTGACATTGAACTTAAAAACAGCCGAGTTGTAGTTAGTTGGGAAGCAGTTATAATATGTTTCACAGACGTGAGTTCTAGGAAAGTGTTCTATCCGGTTTCAACGGTATATAATAATATGACAAAATATCCGGAGTGGGATGCGTAACAAAAGAAGGTTTATACTTCGTAATAATACAAATACAAAATGGCTACTTGCTTTTGAAGTTAGATAACTGTAAATGAAGGTAAAGAAAGGGAACTTAGCGTGTGAGAACTAAGCGCTCGTCCATGGGAAGCTTGGTTAACCGGAGTACACTTGTAGAGTGTCCGATGCGAGACTGCAAAACAAGACAAGACACCCCCACCCACCTTAAAATAGTAGCTCTTTTATATCCTGTTTCGTATCTGGTTCGATACGTAGTTATGTCTCTTATAACAGAAAGAAACTTTGATCATGGAAGTTTTGTTTAGTGGGCAAAACGACAACAACAAACCTTTTTTTTAAAAGAAGAGAAAAAAGAGAATTACTCCTGATGAACGATCACAAAGATCGAAAGTGCAATGGCTGAAATATAAACACCCGGCGCCATATTGTACAAACTACCACTGGAAACCAGAAAGTCTGCTTAAATAATGCCTTGCTGCCTTAATACACACATGCTCATGCGCGCACACACGCACACACACACACACACACATCGCATTGACACACTGGTTCTCCTCAGATCACTGAAGTTAAGCAATGCTGAGTCTGGGTGACAATTTGGGAATTCTAGGTGCTGTATGTGCTTTCTGTTTATTTCGGCATTTGTTTCTAGTCGTCCTGTATACACTTCACTTGCTACTAGTATTTTACAATGTCAACTCAGGAGATGTGTGGTTGGAGATTGCACACCTCCTGCCGCAAAAATTTCACGCGCAGGCACCCCTTTGTGGGTATCCATAGTCTGTTAAAGACTGAAGGAGCCTTATATATGTGTGTGTGCATATATATATATATATATATATATATATGAGCAAATTCATATCTTCACTATAATTTTCATTTGCTAATAACTTTCCTCTGATGAGAAGCACGCATTTCTTTGAAACTCCGTGGATTAAGAAAATGTCAATATATCTTATTTGAGTATTATGTCGAACAATAAATCCATGTAAACTATATTTTGCAGTTTTAAGTTTGTATTCGTGTGTGCGTGTGTGTGTGTGTGTGTGTGTGTGTGTGTGTGCGTTACGTTTCTGAATATCTGAGATGAGAATTGATATTCATATTATTTGGATTCTTCAAATTACTGTTCGCATCTTGAGTTTTATTTTCATAGCGTTTCGGTTGACCTACTTCAGGTGTATCTTGTGAAACTCGGGAATCTTTCTGTTGAACTCGGGAATCTTTCTGCTGAACTTAAGAAATCTTTTATCACTAAGGGTAGCATGACTGGAAAGAAGTTTTAAGTAATTCACAATTGTATTTTGAGTGTCGCCCACACTGAGGATTGAACCTTCAATCTCCACAAGAGTGTAACTTTACAATTGAATTTTACCAAGTACTTTATCCACTATGCTACGAGACTTTGCAGAAGAACAGAAATGCAACACACACACACACACACACACATCTCTCTCTCTCTCTCTCTCTCTCTCTCTATATATATATATATATATATATATATATATATATATATATATATATATATATATAGTTTTTTTTATTTAACAATCAGTGGTTATGTAAACGTGAGATTGTAGGTTTACAAAATACTACTGGCAGTAATATTCTATAAGTTATCCCATCTAAACAAGAATTGCTCGATATGCAAGATAGAGCAAATAAATTAAATTGTAATTAAATGAATTTCAAAAAACTCTCATTGGAAGTCAGTTGGATCAACAAAAATATTCATATCTTTTTTCTACAAATACTCCTGCTACAGGACTTCTGATAAATATATTATTTTCACTTTGACTTTCCATGTCTCACTGACTTTAGCAAATAGGGTGCATACCTTTATAACTATTTGCTAATATTTTCACTCCTCTGATGAGATGGTAGACATCGAAACCCTATAGGTTAAGGAGATAAACATTCTAAAACATTCTTTGTCTTGCTTAGAATAATAAAAATTCTTTGATATGAAACTCAACCAATTCATTTAATTTCAATGAGAGTTTTTTGAAATTCATTGAATTACAATTTAATATATATATATATATATATATATATATATATATATATATATAAGGCACTTTGTGTGGGTGTCTGTGAGTGCTTACTTCGTGTGTGTGGGGGGGGGTCTTAGATAGGTTTTGTATCAAAATTCCTTGAATAAGTATCGAAAATCAATAACCGAAAAAATCTGATTAAAGAAAGACCAGTCTGATTTGAACCAAACTTAACACCCTTATACAACCTAACATTACAAGTTCATTTAAGAAGTTTTATCACAGCACAAGCAGAAGGGTCTAGCATAAAAAAACAACTGTAGGTTCTTTGATAAGACAAGAATACTTTAGAAATGAATGTTTCTGTTTTGAGCACATGTACATACAACCTGGGTGGCCGGCATTGCTTGGGTATTTGGAGGTGTGTGTTGAGCAAAAAAAAAAAATGGTAGTATGCAAGCAGGCTCGAACTCATGCCGCAAAGGAGGAAAAGAACATAAAAAAACTCGTGACGTCTTTGCCATTGCGTCCATCGCCAAACCGGAAGTGACGAAGGTTTAAATTAAGGTTAGTCAATCGAAAAGTGGGGATGACTTTTGAAAATATCGGTGAAAAAAGCGACCCCTCCTTGTAGAAAAGTGCCCAGTTGAGGATGAAGGAATTAATGTTTTGGGCCATTTTTTTATATTTGTCGTCCGAAGGGTCGAGCTTCAAAACGATACTGATCTCGTGAAAATCCATCGCCTCTGTTGAAAGTTTTAGGCAGACATGCATACATACATACATACATACATACATACATACATACATTTAAACAGATAGGTGATATATATATATATATAGGGAGAGACAGACAGATAGACAGACAGACAGAGTGAGATATATATATAGAGAGAGATAGAGTGAGATATATATGTGTGTGTGTAGAGAGAGAGAGAGAGAGAGAGAGAGAGATGCAATTTCTGATTGTGCAGTTGGTACGATTCTTAATGATCGGCTTTTCAGAGAATGGAAAAAAACTAATCTCAAGTGAAACCTAAACGTCTTCCCGGGTTTTATGTTCGTCCTTGCAGCAAAAGTGAAATGAAACCCCACACTTTGTACCTATGTCTTCTGGAAAGGAGATAAAATGCATTATGTTACGGACATCTGATACTTACCTATGGAGTCAAGCCTGTATGAGATGAGAAGAGAGAGAATGCGAGAATGAGACAGAAGGGAATGGTAGTTCTGCCAGTGGCTGAGATTGGGGGGGGGTGTAGGAAGGACAGGCGGGCAGCTATTTGTATGGAATTTCACAGGACAAGATAAAGCACAAACCGAAATGACCATTTGACCCCTAACCCTACCCCTTCATTCGCCACCTCATCCAATTCAAATGGTTCTCTTACACCCCTACCCCACCCTCACTTCAGGATTAATTTATCTGTGAATATATTTGTTCTGTTACTATAGCAATTAATTATTTGACTTCATTTTTTTTTTTTTTTTTTTACTTCTCCCCAGAAGGGGAGGTTCTGCTTTTACTAATGGCTCTTATTTTCTAAGTTGGTTTGCTCACTTGGGGATGATGTAATAATTATTCACATTCATGTGTTGTGGATCGGTAAGGATCTGGCAGAAAGACACAACTCGGTATTTAATGGAAACATAATGTATTGAAAAAGAAAGGCAAGTGCAACAAAAAAAGTGGTATTATTTATTATTTTACTAGAAGGTGTACCCGGTGTTGCCCGGTATTAAACGTAACGTTAAATTCCTTAAAAAAAATGAAATAAAAAAACCTAGGACATGCTTTTTTTTTTGTTTGTTTTTTAGGCAGTTCACATCTTGTAAGTAAAAAAAAAATACTCGAACTAAGATCAAAATTGAAACTTGAAGACAGTGAATCAAGTACGATAACCATTATGCCAGCTGGACACGTTCTTAAAAAATGTTTTCAAACCTACTTATTTTTCCCATGATGTGAACGATTTTCCCATGCGCAGTCGAGAAACAGTTAGCAAACAGATAAAAATCTGATGACTCACACATACAATATTTTTCAATTTTGACCCCGTTAGCAGCCCTTTCTTCCAGATGAAAACCTGTCTGAATACCCTATATACCAACTTTCAAGTTTGTAGATCAAAAATTCGTTGAGTATATAGGTTGTGAAGTGTCCTCACGTACACACATTATCACTTTTAGAGATATATAGATTAATTGAATTTTTTTTTTACTTTATTTATTTTTTTAGGGGAAGGGAATCCTTTGAGATGAGATTTCATAATTTGTGTATTCATTATTTTGCACATTATACGGCATAATCACGTTGACACACCGGTTCTCGTCAGATCACTACAGTTAAGCAACACCTTGTATATATATATATATATATATATATATATATATATATTTCAACCTTGGGATTATGTGCTAAAATTATTACAAGCCCATGTCATCAGACAATTTAAACCAAAATAAATTATAAGAAAAAGATTTTGTATAACACATGAATATTTAAAAAAAAAACAAGAGTTTGGAGTAATGGATAGAAAGGGAGAGCTTAAATTGTCTGATCACTGAAGTTAAGCAACGTTGAGCCTGGCTAGTACCAGATGGGTGACCACTTGGGAATTTTAGGCAGTGTATGTGCTCTCCGCTCATGTCGTCCTGTACCTCAATTTGCCACTGGTATACAACAATGTTGACTCGGGAGAGGCGTGGTTGGAGACTGCGCAACTCTTGCCACACAAATTTTACGCGCAGGCACCCTTACAGTGGGTATTCATAGTCTGTCAAGACTGAAGGAAGCCACATTTTGCACATTGTTATCCTCATCTTCATAGTTGTTGTTGTTTTACCACGTTTCGGCCAACTTATCCTCTGGCCTTCTTCAGGTTGTTAACCGCAACGAGATAGGATTACTGAGTCTTGTAACGATATCATTAGTAATTACTGCCTTCCATAGTTGCTGTCTCACCATGTTTCAGCCAACTTATCCTTTGGCTTGCTTGCATACGATTGAGACCGTTATCTTCAGACAATGCTCACCTAGAATCGTAGAGACTCAACACCTCTATCCACTGTGCCACGAGCTCCGAAGGGCAGACGATACGTTGGCCGAAATGTAGGGAAACAACAACTACGAAGATGAGGATAACATCCTCGAAAAAGAATGAATGCACAATTTATCCTTAGTAATTGTTGCCTCACCACGTTTTCATCAACTAATTCTCTGGTATGCTTGGGTATGATTGAAACCGCTATCTTCAGACAATGCTTACTACGGTTCCAGTTAGATATTATCTAAAGATAACAATTTCAATCCTGTTACACAAAGGGCCCGGTCTAAGCCGGGTTGACATGCTAGTATATATATATATGTGTATAGGTGCATATACATATATATATTTATATGGATAAAAATGTGGCACGCATCTGCGAATGGAATGTGGGGAACATGACAGCTAAATCAGAATTGTTTCAATATTTCTCATGAATGTAAACAAAATGTGTTATTGTTTGAGAAAGAATGTAGCAATTAAAGGGATCTGGTTATGTTGATGTTTTTAAAAAGTTGATAGGAAAAAGTGGCACAAAAAAGATTGGCAGGTGTATTTGAATTCTAGAAAAAAAGGTTCATAATATAACAATCCTACGCAAGCATGCTAGAGGATTAGTTGTCCTAAATGTGGTGAGACAACAGCAACTATGAAGACAAGGATAACAGTTCGCAATAGAATGAATTCACAAAGACAGTGGTTACACAGCAATCTGACTAGCAAGCATGCATAATGCCAAGCGTCATATTCTCCCCATCTTTATAGTAAGAGAAAGAGTTCGTTGTTATCCATAAGGTGGACGCCACAACAACATGATAATTATTTTTTACTAACTCCCTTGGGGAAAGGAACGAGTCTATCTCTACTACTCTAGCTATGGTTTAAATACTCAAATCGACTGAACTAAACTCTCAGCCAGTTGCATAGCAACTATTTTTGCCATCCAGGGCGGTCGTAAGATTTGCCCCCCCCGCCACCCGCTGGCCGCTGATAATCCATTAACCGTCAAAATTCCTGAAAGTTCTTAAAATATTTATTTTCATGGAATTACAATCAATAATCTAAAATCCGTTTAAAAACAGTATTACACTCATAAAACTCAAAAAAACATATGACATTTTAGTATAAATTTTCAGATTTTTTGTTCGCTTTTATTTTTTAATGCCAAACAAAGTATATTGCCACCGAAACATAAGGAATTACTGTGATAGGGGTCAGATTTATAGGAGGCAACCTGGGTGGAGAGTTAGACAACAGGATTATATTTCACATTTCTTCCAGAGTTTAGGGCTAAGGTTGTTGCCAAGTTCAAACTCCTTGACTTACCATTCACAGGCAACATGAATTCAAACAAATACATTGAGGATATTGCCAAGGCTGCTGTAAAAAAGACGGACTCACTCTACCGTGCTAGAAGGTTACTCACACCTGAGAGTATCCTCTACAAGGCCACCATTCGCCCATGCATGGAGTATTGTTGCCACATCTGGTGCGTAAACCACTAGTCTCTCGCTCTATGTCAGGGTTAAAAAGAAAAAAGAGTCACCAATCTAATAGGTCCAGCACTAGCAACCAAACTCCAGCCTCTGTTTCATCGCCAAAGTGTTGCATACCATGTTTTACAAGTATTTTAACGGAATGTGCTCTGATGAACTCAATGCACTTGTATCCCCTCAACATAAATACCCGTTTTTGTTTGCATTTCACATTTCTTTCAGGGTTTATGTTTCTGAATTTTTAAGATGAGGATTGGTCATTCATATTTTGGATTCTTTGGACTACTGTTATTATCTTAGGGCTTTTGATTTGATAAATTGGATTACTTAAGAATTTGTTTATGCTGGACTTGAAGACAACCAAATTGTAGTTAGATGAAAAACAGGCAAACGGAAGTGAGTTCCACAGGTGTGCAGTTCTAAGAAAGAAGCTTTGTTCATGGAATTTACGTTTAGGTTTAGGCACAGATAAAGAGCAGGGAAAATTCTTGACTGATTTCAACTAGACGAGTGTTTTTCGTGAAAGTTTGGCGAAGGGGGATCATAAATTGGAGCTCAGACGAGCACTTGCCATGAAAATAACGATAAAGCAGGGACAAGCTGGCAACGTCTCTTCTAAGGGAAAAAGGTTGCAGGAAAGAGAAAAGGGCATCACCCACTAGGTTACAAAGTCTATTTTGAACTCTGTCAAGGCAGCATAAGCTGCTTCTAGCAGCTCTTGCCCAGATGTGACAACAGTGCTCCATCCTTGGACGTATTTGGCTTTTATATAGATAGAGAATTGAAGCAGCAGTGAGATATCTACTGACGCCATAGAAAGACGCCACTATTTTACCAGTGACCTTGGCAACAGATTTGATGTACGTGTTCCATTTCAGATTAGGAGTAAAGGTCAAGGCCAGAAGCTTATCAAAACATCGAGCCTCTCCAAGACGAGAGCCATTAATTTCAATTCAATTCAACATTTATATTTTTCTTGTCATGCAAGCTCGCACACACTTCCTAATTTGCATATGTGCTTTTTTTTCGGCTGCTGCTGCTAATATCTTCACAAGGCATTTTACAGCTCCTGCTGATATTTTCCCACGCGCTCATACACGCTCTGTAACACTGCTCCTTTCTCTTTCTCTATCCAAGTAAAGGTTAAATAATATTCATAATCATGGTGATATTTTTCTTTTACAAAGGAGTCACCACTTATCAAGGTCTGAAGGCCATTCGAGGATAAATGTTAATGAGTGTAAGGTGGTTGGTGATACAACAGCGTAATGGTCAGTAGTGTCAGAAATTAAATAGAATTTGATTATATAAGTGAACGGTTCAACAAGAACCTGTTCACATTGGATTTGAAAACGACCATGTTGCAGTCAGCTGTAAAGCAGTCCCGCGATATAGAGTTCCACAAGCGAGCAGTTCTGGGGAATAAACTTTGTTCATGGAGTGTGCATTTAGATTTAGGCACAGATAGAGAGTGGGGAAATTGTCGACAGTGGTTGTAGCTAGACAAGTGTTTGTTGTGAATGTTTTGTGGATGGGGTCCATAGATCGAAGCTCAATTGAGCGCTTGACACGAAAATAACGATAGAGCAGAGATAGATTCGTATTGCCGCTTCTGTGAGAAAGAAGTTGCAAAAAGAAGAGAAGGACATCACTTACTAGAAGTCAGTTTTAAACCATGATTTTTTCCGATTTTCTGTTTTGTAGTTACTTTTATTAATTTTACTGTTACTAAACACACAAATAGAGAAAGAGAGTGATCGAAGCGAGAGCGATAAAAACTGTATAAAAGAAGACAGGGAGAAACAACATACAGTGAGAGAGGATGAGAGTAATAGTCAGAAATTTAATATGACATAAATTACTTGGTAGATCAATTGCAAACTAATTTCTTTTGCTAACTGAGGACGAAGGTATTATGACTTTCTTAACCAAGCGGTCAGGATTTCCCGCGTATTTTGAAACCGCTGGTATCAATATTACTAATCGTATTACGGCAGTAGAACATTGCATAATATAAATCCATGATGTACTTACAAACGTAACTAATTCCTCTATTTTTATTGAGTCTAAACACACACACACACACACACACACACACACATATATATATATATATATATATATATATATATATATATATATAGAGAGAGAGAGAGAGAGAGAGAGAGAGAGAGAGAGAGAAAATAAAAAGGAACAAACTGTATTATGTGTTCATCAACGTTTCGTCTTTATTTTATACGGTTTGTTCCTTTTTATTCTCTCTCTCTCTCTCTCTCTCTCTCTCTCTCTCTCTCTCTCTCTCTCTCTCTCTCTCTCTCTCTCCCCTCTGGAAGTCTCGAAATAAAGACGAAACGTTGATGAACACATAATACGGTTTGTTCCTTTTTATTTTCTCTATTTTGTCGGAATACTATTTCCATTATTTTCATCATATATATATATATATATATATATATATATATATATATATATATATATAATTGGAATCGGGGATCGGAAAAATTGACAAATTCGGGGGTATCGGGGGTAAGTTTATTCAATTATTTATACTAATCCTTTTATTTATGAAGCTAAAATGTATGGTAGATATAACTATAGAGCATATACAAATAAATGACAAAAGGTCCAAATTTCAAGATGTCCATCTTGCCATTTATTTCTTTCAGCATGTTGAAATGTTCAATTCTTGACAGCACCTGTTTTGCAGTGCAGAATAATTCATATAATTATTATGTCAATTTTTTTTTTA
>NC_136486.1:34604065-34629065 GCF_053919585.1 Euprymna scolopes | reverse complement strand
TTTGTGCCCATTTCCATTCCACGCAATTTTATTATACCATCCCTATTTAAGTTAAAAAATACTTATCAAAGTATTATTATGTACATCTATATCAAAAACACTTGTAAACGTTTTTTTTTTAATTATAAAATTTTTTGTTTCCATACTTTGTGGACCAGGCGCGAACGCAGACCCCACAATTTAAATGAACCACCGTTCTGCCAGATCAAACATACCCATTCCTGTGTCTCGATACATCTTCTATCATTATATGTAATCAGTTTTTAAAAATAGTTAACCATATAGGAGCCTATTCGTGACCAGACACATAGACACACTCACGGACATTCAGATTTATATTATATTATATATATATATATATATATATATATATATATATATATATATATATATATATGACACATGTATATCTTTTAGCATATATATATAAATATGTATATATATATGTATGCATATTTTTAGTATATATATTTATATATATCTTTTAGTATATATTTATATAAATATATATATATATGTTTATTATATATATATGTATATATATGTATATATATATCTATGTACCTGTATGTATGTATATATATGTATATATATATGTGTGTGTGTGTGTGTGTGTGTGTGTGTGTGTGTGTGTGTGTGTGTGTGTGTGTGTGTATTAGTCCACGTGAAAGAGCAAGACACAAAATGTTTTAAATAATAATAATAATAGAATAACATTAACAAGGACTTTCACTGACAAGGACTACTATTGAGCGTAACCAATTATACAGTCCTTTTGAAATTTTCATCTCTATTTTTCTCGTTATCTACTGAATATTTTTAATGAAACCTACATGAAATATGTTCCTTATTAAATTGTAAAGATTTTCTATTTTGAAAGAAGTTTTAAAAAATTAATCTAAAATAGTTATTTTAAAGTTGTTGTTAAAAATGATTCAGATTTTCTCATTATTCAGATATGTATGACAAAGAGGGGGTTGCAAAAAATGAGTTGTGGTGTGAGGAGAAATACAAACTGAAATCGAGAGTAGGAGAGTTTTTATAAATATATGCAAAACCACATTCATTTTTTTTAATCCAAATTTATAAATTAAATAAAATATAATCTTAAAAAGATACGATACAAGTTAGAAAAGCATTTCATCCAAGGCATGAAAATTGTTAAACAAAATGTTTTTACTATAGGCTTTAAAAATAAAGATACAAGATTCAATTTGAAATTTATTTATCTTCAAAGTGCACTTTTATGCATTTTACAAAGTAAGGTATTAAATTTTTATACCTTACTTTGTAAAAATTATAAAAGTGCATTTGAAGATAAATAAATTTCAAATTGAATCTTGTATCTTTATTTTTAAAGGCTATAGTAAAAACATTTTGTTTAAAAATTTTCATGCCTTGGATGAAATGCGTTTCTAAATTGTATATGTATGTATATATATACATGTATATATATATATATACATATATATATATATATATGTGTGTGTATGTATATATATGTATGTATGTATATATATATGCATATATATGTGCGTATGTATATATATGCATGTATATATATATGTATGCATATATATATGAATGTATATATATATGTATGTATATATGTATATATATGTGTATGTATATATATGGATATATATGTATATATATATAAAGAAAGAAAGAAAAGATGCAGTAATCATCATATATGTATATATATATATGTATGTGTATATATATGTATTTAAATATATATATATATATATATATATATATATATATATATATATATATATATAATAGAAAATGTATCCGGCGTTGCTCGATATTAAACGTAAGGTTAAATTCATTAATATTATGTCTTTTTCTAAACAGTTCACGTCTTGTAAGTAATAACCAAAATACTTCAGCTGAGATCAAAACCAAAACCTAAAGACTGTAAGTCAAGTACGACAACCATGAGACCAACTTGACACGCTTTTTTACAACTACTTTTTCTTAAGTAATCTTAATTGTGAACTATTCACGCATGCGCATTCGTGAAACAGTTAGCAAATCGATAAAAATCTGATGACTCCCATGTACTAATTTTTCAATTTTGATCCATTAGCAGCTCTTTTTCCAGATAAAAAGGGATTCAAAAATTTTTCACGTGTCTGAATATCCTCTATAACAATGGACCCCTCAGTCTTTGATAGACTGTGGTTACCCACGAAGGGGAGCGTGCGTGTGAAGGTCTTATTAGCAGAAGGTGCGCAATCTCCAACCACCCCTCTCCTTAGTGGACATTGTTAAATACCAGTGGCAAGTGAAATGTAAAAGACGACTAGAAACAAATGCCGAGATAAGCGGAGAGCACATACAGCACATAGAATCCCCAAATGGTCACCCATCTGGTACTAACCAGGCTCGCCATACCTTAACTTCGGTGATTTTCCGAGAACCGGTGTGTCAATATGCCATATATATATATTGGAGAGCCAAATAGAATTAAAGAAATATTTTTAAAGAAGACTTATGGCGATGATGCAAAAGTCAACGATTGAGGTGGAGCTTATATAAAAGAGAAAGAATAAAAAACGACACTATAAAGAATATATACTAAATGTAATCGTTAATACAATAGGGAGATTACGTTAATTTGGAGTGCAGGATTTTTTACCTTTTATTTATTTATTTATTTATTTATTTATTTATTTTTTATGTTTTTTTTTTTAATTTTATAATTTTTTTTTAATTTTATAATTTTATAATTCATACTTTGTTTGATACTACCTTGAAATTCTATTGTTCTTTCATGACCAAACTTCCGTCCTCTATCTCATGAAAAACCCTCTCTACTTGTAACCCCCTAATTTCACATGATGTAAAGAGGTCCTACCTTGGCACTCTATCGTTCTATTCCCCTATCAATTACATCCATTATGTGATATCAATTATATCCACTATGTGATATCAACAATTTCCTTTCAATATCACCATAATTATTGTGGTTCTTCCTCCCTCCATATTTACAATGTTTTACACTATCCCTCTCACACTTCAATATTTCGTTCCTAATGTTATCATTGCTAGACATCCCATCTCTAATATGATACCTAGCACCTTATCTCCTTTTCTGATGAGAAGCATTAGGCTTCGAAATACCTAGGTTACAGAGCATATATATCCTACGCTCCTAATTGATGTAATCTTCCGATGCATTAGTATATATTTTTATATTGTCGTTCTTTTATTCTTTCTCTTATATATATATGTGTGTGTGTGTGTGTGTGTGTGTGTGTGTGTGTGTGCGTGTGTGTGCGTGTACACACGTCAAAACAGGCACTACATGGACCAGCTTTACTTAAAAATGCTCTGAATATGTAGTTTACACTTTTGAAACAATATTGATTTTAGGTCAATATATTTGAACTTATTTAATTAAATTTCAACCTTTATAATAATATTTCAAAACATCGTTGTAATCTCAAGTCCGGCATTGAACAATTCTTTGGCTATCATGTCAATTAATCTCTTGCAATCACTGGATTAGTTTTATTTCAAGAATCTACACTAGCTCAAATGTTATTTCGGGAATCATCAATTGTTTACCATGAATCACTTATATATATATATATATATATATATATATATATATATATATATATATATATATATATATATATATATATGTATATACTGTTTTCACAAAAACCAAAACTTCAAAGAGAATGGGTTGATAGCAACAAAAAATGTATTTCATTGTTAGTTACAATTGTTTCAAGACCATTAGGACAAATTTAAACATTATGTCTTTTGAAAATTTTCACAAGAGCAGTCTATATATATATATATATATATATAGAGTAATACAATTTAAGACTGTAAACTATACTTCACATGAACGTATTGTTTTGAGCTTTTTATTTGGTTGGGATTAATATAAAAATATTTATATTCGCTTCAAGTTTACAGAAGTTTACAGAAGCTTTTTGACTTGTAAATTTTATTTTTACTTCTTGACTTTATATATATATATATATATATATATAGCTTTAAGTAAAAGGAAAAGAGAAAGATCAATTCCATAAAAGGAGACTTAACCGGATAATGTCAAGCTCAACAATAATTTTTGGAGCTTATATGATAAGACAAGAGCATGAAATGAAGACACAAAACTATATATAGGTAGATATAGAGTGGATCATTTATTTAATAGTGGAATACAGGCAAAATTTGGGGGATAGACGGGACTATCCCCCAAATTTTGCCTGTATTCCACTATTAAATAAATGATCCACTCTATATCTACCTATATATAGTTTTGTGTCTTCATTTCATGCTCTTGTCTTATTATATATATATATATGAAGTAGAAATTAAATTTCTATTTAATATATATATATATATATATATATATATATATGAGTGTGTGTGTGTGTAATCAGATTTGTATACTAAAATACAAATATGTTATTAATATAGATATGTGTGTATATATACATGCATATATATGTGTGTGTATATATGTGTTGACAATAAAGTTCTCGCGGTTTTGGATTTTTAAATTTAGATGAACATATCTCAGCTGAAGTGATAATTTATTGATCAAAATAAGCACCATAAAATGAACAAACTTTTGCCAACGCAAAACAAGCGTATTTATGCCAGTAACGTAAAAATCTTGCGTTCTAGTGCCGATAAAGTCGCCAAAGGCGTTTTTGATATTGCTTAAGTTTTTTTAAGCATTTCTCGCGCAGGAAGTTTTCGAGATTCAGAATTCCATAGCCTAATTCGTTCAAATTCTACAGGGTCGGTTTGGTAACGTGCGGTTGGGCATTGTCGTGGAGAAGAAATGGGCTTTTTCTGTTGACTAATACTGGGTGTTGTTGAAGTTTTGGATGCATTTAAAAAAAGCCAAGTACGTGCAAGGATGGAATACTGCTGCCATATCTGGGCAGGAGCTGCCACAGAAGAGACGTTGCGAGCCTATACTTGTTTTATTGTTATTTCCATGGCAGGTGCTCGTCTGAACTCCAATCGCTGGTACCCCCTCGCCAATCTTTCACGAAAAACACCTGTCTAGCTGAATCCACTGTGAAAAATTTGCCCCACTCTTTATCTGTGCCTAAATCAAAACGTGAATTCCATGAACAAGGCTTCTTTCTTAGAACTGCACGCCTTTGGAACTCTGTTCCGTCTGCCTGCTTCCCACCTGACTACAACTTGGATGTCTTCAAGTCCAACATTAACAAATTCCTGATGAACCGCCCTCTTAAGTAAACACTTCATCAAATCTCCACACTAACGTACTGTACTTGCAATAACCCTTATCTCTGAGTGGCTTCCGGGCCTTGATAAGTGGTGACCACCGTGTAAAAAAAAAAAAAAATTTCATCCATTTGTTGACAGTACTTTTCTGACGTAATGGGTTCGCTTGCATTCAAAAAATTGTAACAGATGAGACCAATCACAGACCACCAAACAGTCAACATAGTCGCCTTTTGGTGCAACTTTGGTTTCGGGAAGTGTTGTGGAACTTAGTTGGCATCTAACCACTGAGCTGAGCATCGCCAGTTGTCATAAAGAACTCACCTTTCTTTGCAAGTTGCAGAAACGGGTCGTCCTTTTTGTGTAAAATAAAGGAAAATTACACTTCATAACAGTTTATTTTGGTTCTTGTTCAATTCGTAAGTCACCTATTTATCGGTTTTTTTTTTTTTTTGTATACCAAATCTCTCTCAAGTGGTTGGAAATCATCGTATACATTACGTCTAATTCAGAAGCAAGTTCTCGAAAAGTTGTGCATGGATTGGCTTCGACTAACACTCTTAATTGATCGTTGTCAACATCCGATGGTCGATCGCTATGTTGAACATTTCTTAAACCACCATTGTGTTCAGTAGTGGTTCCTGGGCTAAACGCTTTGTTGATATCGCTAGCTGTTTCAGCAGCTTTTTGGCCTAGCTTGAATTGAAATGAGAAAATTGTGTTAATTTGCTGTTTTTCTATCTTGTATTCAACGTCCTGAAAAGAAGGCATGATCGTTTTAAAACGATTGCAATTTAAAGAAAAAGCGCCCTTTAAAACGATATATGAATTATAATGAAAACTTATTTGAAATACATCTTTTAAAATCAAAATAAACCTTCTTCAAGAACTTTCTTCTCAACCTAATATATATATATATATATATATATATATATATATATATATATATATAATATGATAATATTAAGTATTGTATATATATATATATATATATATATATATATATATATATATATATATATATATATATATATATATACAATGTCGAGTTTTTATGACCACAAAAGTACATTCAACAATAAAAGACACAGTATGAAAACAACACTAGCGATTAAATACTGGGAACTCAAGGAAAGCGGACATTCGCCGGTAGTCGAATGGAAAATAATAAGACAAGCTACCACGTGTAGGGACCTAAACGACCCATGTAGATTATGCCCTCATGAAAAGTTTGCTATCCTGTACTTTAAAGAATCCCAACATCTATTAAACTGTAGAAGAGAAATAGCAAACAACTGTGTTCACAAGATAAAATTTACTCTAGGATAGCGATACAAAATAGTTTTAAAACTAACAAAAACAATAGAAAATAAACAAATAAATAAATTAAATAAACTTGAATATACATAAACGATCACACATATATGTATGTATATATATATATATATATATATGCATATATATATGTTCATGTGTGTACACATATATATATATATTTATATATAAACTAACATTAATAAAAAAAAATTTTTTAAAACACTAACCTAGATTTAAAACAGATCAAGAAACTAAATATCCAGTCTAAATAGAGCACACACAAAGGAGCAGGTCAACAAGAGGTCAAATAGGCCTTTGTCCGATAAATGCATGCTCATTGGCTGATAGGAAGGGCGCTGTAGATACTAGAAAGCTGATTGGCTGACTAAAATCTCAAAAGAAGATGCTCATATAAAAACGACAAACAACCACAGAATTAGCATATAAGCCTGAAGAATCCTAGAGTGGATGAAACGCGGAATATTCAGTGTAGCTTAATCGCCATATACATTTTATAACTTACTAATATATCTATATATATATATAATATATCTATATATATAATATATCTATATATAATATATATATATATATATTCATATATATATACATATATATATACATATATATAATATATATATATAGGGTGACCCAAAAAAAACGGACCCTAACTCTAATTAGGCCCCGTTTCTTAGTGTTTTGTCCGATTGAAATGAAATTTTGATCATAACTAGTTTATTATAATCAAAACATTACATCAAAACACTAGGGTCTTTGGCCTTTTGTTTTCTCCCTTCTGTTCTAGATATACTTTTTATGTTTTTTGGGTTTTTTTGGTCATCCTGTATATATATAATATATCAATATATATAATATATATTATATATAATATATATATATATATATATTATATTATATATATATATATAATACTTCTATATATATATATATATGTATTATATATATATATAATACATCTATATATATATATATAATACATCTATATATATAATACATCTATATATATAATATATATATAATACATCTATATATATAATATATATATAATACATCTTTATATATATAATATATATATATAATATATCGATATATAATATATATATATTATATATATAATATATATATATAATACATCTATATATATATAATATATATAATATATATATAATACATCTATATATATAATATATGTATAATACAGCTATATATATAATATATATATAATATATCTATATATATATAATATATATATATAATATATATATAATACATCCATATATAATATATATAATATATATATATTAATATAGTTTAATATAGTTAATAACATGTGATTTCGCATCTATAAATATCTTAACATCTTTATTGTCCATAAGTTGGACACAAGGTCGGTTTTTAATGTGGGGAAAATCCAGCTCCCCCCAACAGGGTCACTCTCGATAGGAACAAAAATAAAAATTGCCTTAGTCATGAAGGATTTCTCCTCCACTGACCGAAGACAGAAAAGGTGAAGCGTAGTATCGGTGGGAACAGATACTACACTGTAATCTTGGCCCAAAGGCTTTATTTTTAACTAGTGTAGATTCCTGAAAGCAAACTAATACAGTGATTGCAAAAGATTTTGAATATTCCCATGAAGCTTCCGTATATGGAGGAAGTTAGGTCAACATGCCAAGGGCAAGTGTTGCTTAGGTATGGGTACGTTATGTGACACATGCCCTCAACCCTCACTGGCCAGATTTCACTTTCATAGATGCCTGATAGACTCTTCCTTTGCTTGAGTGGTAATGTTCTGCTAGATTCTTATATCATTTCTCTCCATGCAATGCATGTCTTCAACTCGCACTGGCCAGGTATCACTTCTATACATCAGTGCTTAATGAAATACTTTTTTTTTTAATATTTTCACCCCAAACAAGGCAAGTTGCCACTTTGATGTAGTGGGCTACTATCAGGGACATAAGCTACAGGGGTACTATGTAGGGAGTTGGGCAGCAAGATGTCAGTTCACATTACACTTGAACTTCTGCATGTCAGTACAGTTGGGGAAGCAGGAACCCGGAAGGATGTTCCAAAGTCTAGTGGTTCTGGGGAAGAAACTACTGGAGTAGAAAGCTCTTTTATATCTAGGGATCTCTACTGTGAAGGGGTGGGATTTAGCTGCTTGTCGTGTTTGTCGGGGGGTATTTACGTCGAGTGGGGTACAAGTGCTTGCAGTTCATCAGAGCATTCACCGTTAAAGTACTTGTAGAACAGACAGAGGGATGCAACATTTCGTCGATGAGACAGAGGCTGAAGCTTAGATGACAGTTCAGGACCTATCAGATTGGCGACTCTCTTTTGAACCTTGTCTAGGAGCGAGAGACTAGTAGCAGAGAGGGGTGTGTGCGTGCATGTGTATGTGTGTGTGTGTGTGCGTGTGTGTGTGTGTGTGTGTGTGTGTGTGTGTGTGTGTGTGTGTGAAACAGCGTTTAATTCTATTTGGGTTTAACTGGCTTCTTCTGAAGGAGCAAGTTCCATGGGAGTATGAAATTCACAAGCAGTCCCCAATCACATGTATATCCCTGTTAGGGGAGATGACGACATTGGGTTTTTGCAACTCTTGCAGGGAGGTGTCGATATCCTCCTACATACAGTGCCTGGAATTCCCAAATTGATGACCCATTTCAGTAATGACCAGGCTCAACATTGCTTAACTTTGGTGATCTGATGGTAACCAGTGTGTCAACGTGATTATGCCATATTATTTTAGGAGTATCTTAAAAAGTGAAAATGTATTGCCTTGTAGTAGGATTGAACTCGCAACCTTCAGACCATGAGATTTGTGTATGTAATTCACCCCCCACTCTCACCTTTTCTGGGGGAATCGCATGAACCTGTGAAATTTTTAGGTATGAAAATATACTGCTTTGTAGCAGAATTGACCTCGCAACATTCATATTATGAAATTCTTTTTTTATATATATACTAGCATGGGTGCCCGGCGTTGCCCGGCGTTGCCCGGGTGTTTGGATGTGTATATTGAGCAAAAAAAAAAAAAAATGTTAGTAGGAAAGCAGCCTTGAACTCGTACCGCAAAGGAGGAAAAGACCGGGGTAAAACCTAACGTTGATGCTGTTATGACCACCGCCAAACCAGAAGCGACATTTGTTAAAATTAAGGCTAGACAATCTAAAGGAGAGGATAACTTTCAAAAATATCATCGAAAAAAGTGACCCCCCCCTGTAGAAAAGTGCCTAGATGAAGGGGAAGATATTAATGTTTGTAGCCAATTTTTCGATATTTGTCGTATGAAAGGTCGAACTTCAAAACGATACTGATCTTGGTAAAATCCGTCGCCTCTATTGAAAGTTTAAGGCAGGCATGCAAACAGACATACATTTATATATTGGTAACGAAAAATTTTCGACCCAAACTGATGAAAAAGCTTGCCCTATCTCTGAATACCCTTTATGTAAAATATTTAGACTAGAAATTGTCTGAGTAATTTGAAAGAGACTGCAGAGGTCAATTTTTTTAAAACTTTGACCCCTATTATGACCCCTTAAAATTTATTGTTTTGGGCTCAAATGAAGTTATTAAGTTAGATCCATGTCCAAGGAATCTTTATCTAAAATTTCAAGTGCGCAGACCCAAAATTGTCGGAGGAGTTTGGTAGAGTTCTCAAAGGTCAAATCGTTGAACTTTGACCCCTTAATCACCAAATTTCTGGGCAAAAATCGATCACATCGATTTTCCAAAATCTTAGTACCCTGTATATCAGATTTCGAGTCTGTAGACTAAAAATTGACAGAGTTATTGCGTAGGGAAATGTACACAGACACACACACACACACACACACACACACACAGACACGTTCACTTTTATGGATATATAGATACAGATTTAATGCACCTCTCTTTCCTATTCTCCTCCTCCCACCACTTCTTGTTTTATTCAGCTCTTGATTGTCACCTGTTACACAATATCCAGTAGTGATCAAATAAAAGAAAAAGCTCACACACAAGAAATCTTATCATTACTGTCATAGATTGTACTCATTGTTGTATTTTGCTTAAATCAAGAATCTATTTTAAAAAAAAACAAAAAAAACGGATATTTTTAAACACTCCGTTGTTTTGTTTTGTTTTTTTGTTTTTTTGCTTTGTTTTTTTTTAACAGATCGCAATCGTCGGCCATTTTTTTTTTTTTGTCTTTTTGTTTCTTTTCTTTTCTCATTTCAGAGAATTAAAGCTCTTAACAACAGCTTACAAGTGATTGGTAATTGCTATAATTTTGGCCCCAAAAGCTCTGTTTTCAGTTGATTCTAATAAGCATCTGACACTTTGCTGTTCGCCATGGAGATGTATGAAATTCTACTTATTTATTAAGTAATTGCCCCATTTAAATAATTTGGAGGTGTCAGTTTTTCTGCAATTATAGAAACTAATACCATGCGGGCGATATTGAAATTCTTGCAATGTCTGCTGATAAAGTAACCATTTGTATAATGTTAACAAGGAAATGGACAATCTGGGGCCACGATTCCTTGGTTGAGGAGTGCAATTCACTCTCAGTTCCCAGTAGCTAATAAGAACTGGATCTGGGAATTTAGGTCGGTTTCTTTGTTTTATAGTATAACTCTTTGGGGATATTTTAATGGCCAAACAAAGAAAAGAGCTAATTCTGTTTGTTTTATGGTATATCAACTTTTAGGGATATTTTAATAGTCAAACAAAGAAAAGGGTTGTTTTTGTTTGTTTTAAGATATGTCAACCATTTGGAGATATTTTAATGGTCAAACAAAGAAAATGGTTGTTTTTGTTTGTTTTAAGATATGTCAACCATTTGGAGATATTTTAATAGTCAAACAAAGAAAATGGTTGTTCTTGTTTGTTTTAAGATATGTCAACCATTTGGAGATATTTTAATGGTCAAAGAAAATGGTTGGTCTTGTTTGTTTAATGACATGTCAACCATTTTGGAGATTTTTTTAATGGTTAAACAAAGAAAATGGTTGGTCTTGTTTGTTTAATGACATGTCAACCATTTTGGAGATTTTTTTAATGGTTAAACAAAGAAAATGGTTGGTCTTGTTTGTTTAATGACATGTCAACCATTTTGGAGATTTTTTTAATGGTTAAACAAAGAAAATGGTTGGTCTTGTTTGTTTAATGACATGTCAACCATTTTGGAGATTTTTTTAATGGTTAAACAAAGAAAATGGTTGGTCTTGTTTGTTTAATGACATGTCAACCATTTTGGAGATTTTTTAATGGTTAAACAAACAAACAAACCAACAAACAAACAAAAAGAGCTTGTTGTTTGTCTCGCTATGAGGGAAGAGTTAGAAGCAAGGTCGGATTTTGATGTAAGGAAAAAAATTCAATTTCTCAAAAGAGTCTCATCTGATTGAAATGTAAATAAAAATTGCCTTACCCTTGAACGATTTCTCCCACATTGACTGTGAATAGAAAAGATGAAGCGTAGCATCAGAACAGATACTACACTTTTCCCCTAACCAAAAGGTCAAGCTGGTTCTGCTTATTTTATAGCATATCAATCATTTCTGGGTAATTTAATACTCGTTACTTGAAATCATTGAAACGAAACTAATTGCTAAAACAGAAGACAAAACTCCTTCCCCCCCTCTCTGTCTCTATCTTTATGTCTCTCTCTTTCTATTTATCTATATGTACTCTCTATCTCTCTCCATCTATTTATCTACCTATATGTCTCTCTCTTTCTATCTCTCTACATGTCTCTCTCTCTCTACATATATATATATATATATATATCTATTGCTAAGGTCGCTGGAAAAACGGTAGTATCTTTCTATCGATCCAGTACATATCTACCTGCTGATGCAATTCTCTAAGGATGGAGTATTGCTGTCACATCTGGGCAGGAGCTGCTAGGAAGACCTTATCCTGCCTTGAGAGAGTTCAGAATAGAGTTTGTAGCCTAGTGGGGAAATGCCCTTTTCTCTTCCCTGCAACCTCTTTCTCACAGAAAAGATGTTGCGAGCCTGTCTCTGTTTTATCGTTATTTTCATTGCAAGTGCTCGTCTGAGCTCCAATCTATGATCTCACCTCGCCAAACATTCACGAGAAACACTTGTCTGGCTGTAAACACTATCAATAATTTCCCCCCATCTTTATCTGTGCCTAAACCTAAACATAGATTGCATGAGCAAAGCTTCTTTCTTAGAACTGCACATCTGTGGAACTCTCTACCGTTACTGCTTTCCAGCTGACTACAATATAGCCATCTTCAAGTCCAATGTAAACAAGTTCTTGATGAGCCGTTCCCCTTAAGTAATCTAATTTAACAAATTTACACTTCTAACGATTACTATGTTGTCCTTCTGACCACTGTACACTCTTTAAACCTTATCCTCGAGTGGCCTCTTGGCCTTGATAAGTGGTGATTCCCTTGTAAAAAAAAAAAAGAAAAAGAAGAAAAAAAACTATCCGGTTTTCAGAGAGGAGGATTAATAATTTGTATTCTTTGAATTATCTAGACTATTGTTTTCATCTTCAGTGTTATTTTCCCGTTTCGGATGATGTAACCCCCATCCTTTTTCAGGAACATCTTCCGAAACTCAGGAATCCTTTATTTAATCCATGGGCTTAGCTTGCTTTTGTTCAGCCAGCCATAATCAGGTAGAAATCTTAAATAATGTAAAGTTGTATTCTTAGTATTATCCGTTTATCCTCACTTCGCCAACCCAAGTGTTTCTCCCTACAGAACACTTATCATTTCTTCCTCTTCGATTTTGATTGCACATATGTTGAAGTTTTTCACAGCGAATACTATAAAGCTTTTTTCCCACAATCATGCTAATGTATAAGGTAGTGTTCAGACAATTAATCAGAATCAGAATCGAGAATTGAAAAATCGGAACTTTTGGATGGAATACTGTTGCCGCATATGGGCAGGAGCTGCTAGAAAAGACTTGTCCTGCCTTGATAGGGTTCAAAATAGACTTTGTGGCCTGGTGGGAGATGTCCTTTTCTCTTCGCTGCAACCTCTATCTCACAGAAGAGATGTTGCGAGCTTGTCTCTGCTTTGTCGTTATTTTCATGGAAAGTGTTCGACTGAGCTTCAATCTATGGTCCCCCCTCGCCAAACTTTCACAAGAAACGCTTGACTAGCTGAAAACACTATCAATAATCCCCCCCACTCTTTATCTGTGTCTAAACCTAAACATAGATTCCATGATCAAAGCTTCTTTCTTAGAACTGCACGCCTGTGGAATTATCTTCCGTTTTCCTGCTTTCCAGCTGTCTATCATATAGTTGTCTTCAAGTCCAACGTGAACAAGTTTCTGATGAGCCGTTCCACTAAAGTTAACAAATTTACCGAACTTCCATTACTATCGATTACTATATTGTCCTTTTGACTACTGTACACTCTTTAACCCTTATCCTTAAGTGGCCTATCGGCCTTGATAAGTGGTGACGCCTATGTAAAAAAAAAAAAAGGTATCAGAATCAAAAAGAATTGTCTACTTTCTGATGCCAAAAACGATTCCTTTAATTATCTTTGTTATTTGAGTTTGTTTGAAATAAAACCTTTCAATGCTGTTAGTAATAATAATCAATATTTATTGATTTTACACTACCAGCACAACTAAAATCTATAGATCACCCCACTCCCACCCTCAACAAGTGTGTTTTTACATTTGATAAAACATCTGCACATTTAACATGTGTTTTTACGGTAATCGGGGAAAATAACAACTTTATAATTAAAGATTTAGAGATTTCTAAAGAATCCGAATCGAAATCGGTAATTGTATCAGAATCGGGAAAAATATTGGAATCGTCCCATCACTAGTATACAGTCACATACCCGTGCTGCTATAAGCAGACTCACGTATGGTCTGAATGTACTCAGACTGAACAAACTCTTATGATCGTAACGATTTAAAGACAGAGCAGTGTCCTACTTTCTTTTATGATTATATATGAATTTCGTATTTTTAAATATATACAGGGGTTGGACAAAATAATGGAAACACCTTGAACTCTCGGCTAGGGATTTTTGTCCTGGACCCCCACAATCAACAGAAATCGACCATTTCTGTAATTACCTGGTCCCTGTTGATTTTGTCGTAGGAGTTTGGTTCTGTACAGTTCTAGGAGGTCCACCTTCCAGGCTTTGCCTTCTCTCTTTGAGAAGAAGTTAGTTTATTGCTAATCACCTGAGGCGCCCTCACCGGGAAATCCTAGCGGGGCTGCCCAGGCAATTTTTTCAGGTCAAAGTGCTCCTCCTTGAAGGCGCTGACTTCTTAATCCTACTTTCTAATCCTGGTGTTTAAGTTCTTGCAGAGGAAAAGAACTAAACAACCTCTATTTATAAAAGGCACTCCGTGTGTGTGTGTGTGTGTGTGTGTGTGTGTGTGTGTGTGTGTGTGTGTGTGTGTGTGTGTGTGTGTGTGCGCGTGCGTGCGTGCGTGCGTGTGCGTGTGTGTGCGTGTGTGTGTGTTTTTCAACCACGTGATGGAATGTCTCGACAGGTGTGGTATCCTGCCTGAGGACTATTTGGAGTAGGCAATGTTTAGGCTACCTTTTCTAAGCCTTACATAGCGGTTCCTAAATAGGACTGCTCAGTGGTCTGCTGAAAACAGCTGCCACTCAATCTCAGCTGCTAGCAACTAATGCCCTGAAGTGCAGAGATCCAGCTAAGAGCTTCCAACTCATTCATACCTGCTTCCCTCACTGGATACTCCATCGCTGCCAAACTTTTAGGGGTCGGAAACTCAGGTAGAAGAAGATTTCTATACAATGAGGTTTTTAGAGTAACGTAAGGGGTGCGCTTTTCCTGGCGCCACTATGTTGATTGTAGAGAAAATGGTGGAAGTAGCGAGAGAGACTCTAAACGCCCAGAACCATCTTACAACTGAAGGTGTCTGCCGGAATTTGTATTTTGGAAACTGCTTCAAAGTGAGTGTGTGTGAGAGAGCAAGAAAGAGAGAGAATTCCCTATGGACGCCGAAATGGCTCGGCTGTTTTTGTTTTTAATTTCACACAAATGTACGTTATGTATCTGGGAGTGTTATTTGATAGATTTTGTATCAGAATGCTTCCAATAAGTACCTAAAAAATCTGATTAGAAAAGAAATAGTCCGATTTTGGCAAAAGTTAACACCCTTATGCAGTCTAACATCTCAAGTGCATTTTAGAAGTATTATCACCACACAAGCAGAGTGGCCTGGGGTATAAAATCAACAGTAGGTTCTTTGATAAGATAGGGGTGTCTTCAAAATGAATGTGTCTGTTGAGAGCACAATTGAACCATGATACTTGACTTTTGCATTTTAAATTTTACTTCAAGCAATTATATAAAAATAATTTTATGAAATCAACAGTAGATTCTCTACAGTGCAATGTGGACTACAATGTATGGTGGACTAAGTCACTGGGAGGAGGCATATCAAGCTTACATTTGATTGAAAAATTAGCGATTTCACTAATTTTGCTGACAATAAAAGCATTGGAAGTGTAGATATCCATTAGTCCTAATTCATTCCCGGGTTGCGTCGAGTCTCCCTGTTAGTATCTATATAAAGTTGGGTTTTTCATTTCACTTACATTGATACTAAAAGTCTACATGTTCTATTTAGAAATTATTAACACAAACTTCTTTATATGCTCAGTCATGGATATGTGAGCGACTAAATAAAGGTGAACTAATTTGCATATTCCATTGAAAAACGAACTTTCATTAATTAATTATTCATTTTATGGTTTCTTATTGGATAATGGTTGTCTTTTAACTATTACGCTGAATTCTATGCATAGTTTCTATATTGTGCATAATTGTGTAGCATTTAGGATGAAAAATTTCTAGCACATGCATTTATATATATATATATATATATATATATATTGTCTGTGTGTGTGTGTGTGTGTGTGTGTGTGTGTGTGTGTGTGTGTGTGTGTGTGCGTGCGAAAGGATCTCTAGTAAACTCTTCTCTCAATTTTTGGTTTTTAAACATGAAACTTTATATATAGGGAATTTGAACCTGTGGAACAAATTCGATTTGGTTTTTTAACCAGTAAAAATAGTTGCTAAAGGATCAAAATTTAAAAAAAAAATTACCCTTGACAGGAGTAAGTCGACTAAACTTGTCACTTATTCGTATGCACAAATATACAGTTATAGGTTAAAGTCACCTAATTTTTACCGTTTTTTATCCATCCATTTTGTATTTGAATTTGCAGAACATGATTGAGTTGTTTGATAGAAAAGTAAAAACAACAAAATGAAAAGCATCAATGTTGGGTGCATTGTAGGTCAGGAAGCTAGTATCTTCAGACAGACTAATCTAGTAACACCAGCATCATTAAGGGTGAGATATCTCTACAAGTCTATACACCCGGACTACCCCACACACCCGAACGACTCCGCTCGGCATTTCTTTTTATCTTATTTGTTTTTGGATTTTTATCACAGTTCGAAGATTGTCTTCTTACTCTTTTAACTCGAGCTGAAGGATAAGTTCTCTTTGCCAAAAAAAAGGAGCAAAACAAAGGCAATCTTCTTGGCAGGAATTGGTGAGCCAATTCCACCTGGCACAGATAAAACATGGCCTTCCACCTCTTCTCGTTACCTTAATTACAGGTGAAATGCAATTGATAAAAGACCTGTGAAAGTGGCTGTCAGAACGCATTAGAAGGAGGCCAACTGCTAAACGTTGGCATGGGTAGGCAAACTTAAGAAACGAGCATCGGTAAATTAGAAGCTCCTGGTTAATCAGCCATGAAAGAAGAGAAATAGACACCAATACAGCACCCTATCCTATCCCCCCATTCTACCCCCACAGAAGCACCCGGAAAAGAAGGATAGCCCCCCTCCTCACTTTCCTGTGCACATTCCTCTTTTCCTTCTTCCATTTTTTTTTTACTTGATTATATGGAACCTAGGTGGTTTGAAACTGGTAGAAGATATATAATTGATGGCATTTTCACATTCCCTAAACAACAGAGACACACGCACACTCATTATCACTCTCACGCACCACATACACACACATTACTATTCCCACACATACATACACATGCGCATAAACGCACATATAAACTTATGCACGCACACACACACACACACACACACATCACATCACATCACATCACATGCACACTAGCACATCACATGCACACTAGCACGTCTATGTTGACACATATGCACACAAATATATAGGAGCAACCCTGGACTCATAAAAAAAAAAATTCAAAAACTATTTGACGAATATACCCGATGAACCAAGTGCAAGGTAACTTGAAACTGGTAAGAGAAGACATATAGTTTGGGGCATTTTCTCATTTTCTCAAAAACAGAGATGAACGTGCACATATTATCACTCTGACACACACACAATATCAGATGATTCTATTGCTGGCATTGATTTCTTCGATATCTTTCTAGTTAGAATACTTTCTAGAAAGACACTGGATGCTTATATAGAGGGACGACGTGAAGGTTGCCAACATCCTAACTGAAAGTGTTTCCATGGAATGAACTGGGTTTGAACTTGGTACACCCAGGTTGTGGCGCTAATCACTTAGCCTCCGTCACTTCCCAATGGAATTAATAAAATTTTATGACTCACAGAGATGGCTTATAACAAGTGTTCAATGACATTGGATTGAAGATGACCATATTGCATCTCTCAGGGAATTACCCTAGATATAATATATCTCACAAACAGGGGAAATAAAAGAAACAAAATAAAATAGTCGAGTAACTAGTTTAGGAAACAGAAAACTCTGAATTAACACCAGTCCATCTCTGCTTCTCTCATCATCATTTCTGGTTATCTTGGGGTTTCTTCCTTACCACTGGACTGTGCAGTTTGGGGGTGCATCATTCTTGCTTCAGATAGTATCCATTGTTTCTTGAGGCACAAGAGAGTTACCTAAATTCATTCATTTCGTATGAATGAATGAGATGATTCTCTTATTGGCATTGGTTTCATCGATATCTTTCTTGTTAGAATTATTTCTAAGAAAGCACCAGGTACTTACAGGAGTGACCACGTGAAGGTTGCCAACATCCTAAGTGAAAGTGCTTCTGTCAAAGGAACCGGATATGAACTTTGAACACTCAAGTTTTTAGTCTGTGTCATTAATCAGTTAGCCACTGTCACCTCCCAACATTAATATTCACACGACGAATAAATTCATTTCTTACATATAGCAGTTTTGCATAAAATTAAAATCACCATATACCATTATACTAAACCTTATGTCTAGAATCCTTATTCCAATTTTGATCAAAATCCATTACATGATTCTTTGGTTTGTTTTGTTTTGTTTTGTTTTTTTTGTTTTTTTTTGGTTTTTTACTTACATTCACTCCTAAAAAGGTATATCACCACTTGAACGTGCCAAAGAAAGATTAACAAGATGTTGGTTTACGTTACTTTTAAACTTCTGCATATCAGTACATTCGGGGAGTAGGCAGCAGAAAGGGAATTCCAAAGTCTAGCTGTTCAAAGGAAGAAATTATTAGAGTAGAAGACTTTCTGGCATTTAGGCATCTCAACAGTGAAGGGGTGTAATTTTGTTGCTAAGCAGGTTTGTCGAAGATATGTATGCCGAGGAGGCACAAGTGCAACAAGTTCATCAGCGCACATTCTATTAAAATACTTGTAAAACAGGCACAGAGGTGCAACACTGCGGTGATGGGACAGGGGTTGGAGCTTAGATGACATGGTGGGACCTATTAGATTGAAAACTCTTTTTTGGACCCTGCCCAAGAGAGAAAGACTAGTGGTAGATGCACCAGCCCAGATGTAGCGACAATACATCATGCATGGGCGAATGGTGGCTTTGTAGAGGTACAGGATACTCTCAGGTGTGAGTAGTCTTCTAACATGATAGAGGGAACCCGCCTTCTTTGCAGCAGCCTTTGCAATGTCCTCAATGTATTTGTTCTAGTTCATATTTCCTGTGAATTTTAAGCCAAGGAGTTTGAAGGAAGAATTCTCGAGTAGGGTGTTATTTGTCATAGACATCGGTGGTTGGAGAGGCGTTTTGTAATTGTTAAAGAAGAACAGATTAATCTTACTAGCATTAAATGTTATCATCCATTTACAACCCTATTCTACTACGGTCTCAAGGTCATTTCCTAAGGATCCTGCCATTGTCTTAGATTCTAGAATATGTCTAAAATTTAAGGTTTAGGCATGAAAGGTCTTAAAAAGACATTGACTTTTAGGGCATCTTGCTTTATTCGTATTGTGACTATGGATCGAATTTAATGCAAATCTGAAATATTATTGCCACTAACAACGTTTAAAAAATAATGAAACATAACCCTGAAATTCAGGTCATATTTATTTTTTGATATCTAACACTCATTTTGAAATTTTACGTATCAATCAGATATATGTGAATTTGCACACAAAGCTTCCACCCTTTTTTACTGCCTTTGAATAAAACTAACTTAAATTAAATATAGCCTACATGTAGGCCCCTTACGCCTAGCAGTTGTGTCTCAAAATTCATAATGATAGATTAATTAGTTTAGGAGTAGGTCTTTGTTTGGTGTCCACCGCACAAAACAAGGTCAGAAGGTGGAGAATAAGCAAGCTCCCCTAAAAGAAGGGGCACTCTTGCCTCAGCAAAAATTGCCTGGGCATCCCCGATCGGAGCACCTCAGGCGACAAGCAATAAACTTTCCCCACCTGGAAGCCGGGTAGCAAGGCCTGGGAGGGTGGACCTCCTGGGTGATACCCAAACGGCGTACCTCAGTCCGACAGGTAGAGGGCCGATTTCTGGCCCCGCACCTGTTGGGCTGAGTGTCAAGAATGGATCCTTGACGAGTACTTTCTACCCAGTCTCCAAGCCGCCAAAGCAACAAGTAGACCATCCTCACTAATAATGAGGCTATGAGGTTTAGGAGTAATTTTATAAAGATTATAACAGCTCCGTTCAGTATTGACAGATTATGGACATCCAGTGAATGGTGCCTTCACGGGAAATTATTGTGGTATTAAAATTTGTTTTCGGCTCAAATCAAATTAAACACGCAAACACATCACATGCACACTAGTTTGATCCATATCCAAGTGACCTGCATCTAAAGTTTCAAGTGTTTAGACCCAAAACTGGCGGATAAGTTTAGTAAAGTTTTCAATGATCAAATCATTGAACTTTGACCCCTTGAGAGCTAAATTTCTGGCCAAAAACCAATTAAAAAGATTTTCCCAAATCTCAATACCCCTTATGTCAAATCTCGAGTCTGTAGACTGAAAATTGACAGAGTAGTTAGGTAGGTAAATGTATACACACAGATACACACACACACGCACACAGAAACAATTTCAAATATATAGATATATATGCAGATTTACCGTATATTTCAGCTTATAAGACGACCCTTAAAGTTAAAAAATGATCTTTAAAATCCAATATTTCATAAGATACCGGGTGTTGCAATCTCTAGTCTAAGCTAAGCAAACATGTTTCGTAATTTAGCAGTCGGCTTATACAACCGATATATGATAAATTTGTTAAAATTTGCTCCAATTTTGTACCTCGTCTTATCTGACGGTCACCTTTTATGCCGAAATATACATGCAGATGTGTGTGTGTGTGTGTGTGTGTGTGTGTGTGTGTGTGTGTGTGATTACGTTAGCACAAAACCTGTAAGTCGATAGGGCTGTATATGTTAAAAAAATAATATATTCACTTTTCTTTATTCTTGCACAATTATCCACTTTGTCTAAATTTCCTCGGAACAATTTAATCCTTGTCCGTTTTATACGTGTCCAAACAGGTACGACTTTAAAATCAGTGTTGAATTACAATATCATTTGATTTAAGTTTGTTTTCCCGCTACCTGCCAGTTCAGCCTGTCCAAACTTGCTGTTGTTCCATACGTAGCGTTCAAGTGTTCTACACTTCCCATAGGAGGTAAATTTGCTCTTCTCTTTCCAAAGATTTATGGAGCTTTCCTTCTTACCTGCAGACAATTTTCAATTTTCTTTATTTGTCGACAAGGTGCTTACGTTTCTCTTTCTAACTTCTCTGAGATATATATATATATATATATATATATATATATATATATATATATATATATATATATATATATATATATATATTAGTGATGGGACGATACCAATATTTTTATCGATTCTGTGCTAAATTCTCGATTCCGATACAATTACCGATTCCGATTATTTATAAATCTCTAATTATTTAACTATAAGATTGTTATTTTTCCCCAATTTTCGTAAAAACACGTGTTAAATATGCAGATATTTTCGTAAACGTAAAAATATACTTGTGGAAGGGTGATCTATCGATTTTAGCTTTACTGGTATTTTAAAATCAATAAATATTTATTATTTCATCATTATTTCCAGCATTCGAAGATTTTACTTTAAACAAAATCAAATAAAAAAAAGAATCGTTTTGGCATCGGGAAATAGGCATCAATTTTTCTGATTCCGATACCAATTGTGATACTCCCAAATCTTCTGATGTTTCCAATTTCTGATTAATCGTCCCAACACTAATATATATATATATATATATATATATATATATATATATATATATATATATATATATATTATACACTAATATATATACACTATATATAATATAATATATATACACTATAATTCTATACTAATATATATATATATATATATATATATATATATATATATTATACACTAATATATATACACTATATATGATATAATATATATACACTATAATTATACACTAATATATATATATATATATATATATATATATATATATATATATATATATATATATTAGTGTTGGGACGATTTATCGGAATCGGGAATCAGAAAAATCTGAACTTTTGGGGTATCGGAATCGGAAAAATTTGTGTCTATTTTCCAATGACAAAAACGATTACTTTAATTATCTTTTTTTTATTTGATTTTTAGTTTAAGAAAAATCTTCCACTGGTTGTTGTAATAATAAAATAGTAAATATTTATTGATTAAAAATTCTAGTAAAAGTAAAATCTATAGATGATCCCCGACTTTTACGTTTGACAAAATATACGATGTGTTTTTTTTTTATGGTAATCGGGACAATATAAGAATTTTATGATTAAATATTTAAAGATTTATTAAGAATCGGAATCGGTAATTGTATCGGAATTGGGAAAATATTGGAATCGTCTCATAATATATATATATATATATATATATATATATATATATATATATATATATATATATATATATATTAGTGGCCTAGTAAGGCCATAGGGGAAGACAGCAAAAGCAGCAAAACTGAAGCTGACTGCCGGGACACTATATATACAAATGTAAGCAAAATCTCCGGGGTTGAATGAAAATCAACAAATGTTTCTCACTTCCAATACTTTTATTGTCATCGAAATCGGTGAACTCGCCTATTTTTTAATCAAATGAATTGATTGCCTGCTCTGGTTGGCAACCCACAAGCTTCATATGTCTCTCTGCATTGACTTAATCCACAGTATATTGTAGTCTATATTATCCTGTAGAGAAGCTACTGTTTTTATATAATGGCTTCAATTTAAGTTTAAAATGCAAAAGTCAAGTATCATAGTTCAGCTGTGCTCTAAACAAAAATATTCATTTCGAACTCGTCCCTGTTTTTTCAAAGAACCTACTGTTGATCTTATACGCCTGGCCTTTCTGCTTGTGTAGTGATCAAACTTTCCAAATGCACTTGTGATGTTAGGCTGTGTTAGGGTGTTAACTTAAGGCAAAAGTGTTTCTTCTTTAATCACACTTTTTTCGATTATTGATTTGCAATACTTATCGGAGGCATGTATTGCATCTAATATTTTATGTTTAATATATATATATATTTAATATATTTAATATATATATATATGTGTGTATATATACATATATATAATTTAATATATTTATTATATATATATGTATATATATATATATATATATATACACATGCAGATATATATATATATATATAAAATAAAAAGTATTTATCTTCCACCAGACTATCCATTCATGTATAATCACCTTTTTCTTCACCATATTCCCTCTGCTTCACTTTTTTTGTTTTCAAGTAAGATCTTTGACTTACTTGTTGTTTCCTCAAATACTTTTGCATGCAAAATCCGATCCCGCATTTTGCTAATTCCTACCCTCTGATGAGAAGGAGAGTATTTCTTCGAAACTCCGCGGATTAAGGACTATCCATTTATCTAGTGTTTCCTTTTCAGATTTAATATGTTGTTAACTCATATCAAAGTGTTTTTAACATGTTTTATTAACTGCTTTCTCATATATATATATGTATATATATATATATATATATATATATATATATATATGTGTGTGTATATATATATATATATATATATATGTATATATCAAAGTGTTTTTTAACATGTTTTATTAACTGCTTGCTCGATTATATGTGTGTGTGTGTGTGTGTGTGTGTGTATGTGTGTGTGTGTGTGTGTGTGTGTGTGTGTTGGGATGTGTTATTTCTCCACTCTTGTTTGTGTTGGTGATTCAGATGATATTGCGTAGTGCCGACAACAACACTTATAATAATAAAAACATAAAATGAGTAAGTTTCGCTGAAGAATCCAGATCACACATGAAACAAATGGTTACATGCCAACACGAGTTCTTTAAATGGGCTGTGATGAAAATAAAGCCATCAAAATGTCGCAGTTTATCCATAATTAAAGGATTCTGCAAAGAAACAAGATTCTTGGTCGATGGAAATGAAATCCTCACAGTCTGCAAAAAAAGTGGTGTCAAGAACCTTGGTCGCCGATATTCTCTAGCTATGACTGATCGACATTGTTGGAAGAACCTAAATAAAATTCTAAAAGATGCTCTCCACTCATTGATAAGTGTGACCTCCTAGACAAAGTTATGGTGCATTTAATTGAAATTAATTTCCAAGTTATCATAGCCAATGCGGATTTATTTATTTATTTTATTTATTTATTTTTTTTTACATAGGAGTCATCACTTATCAAGGCCCAGAGGCCACTCGAGGACAGGGGTTATAGAGTGTACAGTAGTCAATGTGATAATATTGTAGTAATCGTTAGTAATGGAAATTTGGTAAATTGGATTACTTAAGGGGGCGGTTCATCAAGAATTTGTTCATGTTGGACTTGAAGACAACCATATTGTAATCAGCTGAGAAGCAGGCAAATGGAAGAGAGTTCCACGGGAGTGCAGTTCTAAGAAAGAAGCTTTGTTCATGGAATCTATGTTTTGATTTAGGCACAGATAAAGAGTGGGGGAAAATTATTGACAGTGGTTTCAGCCAGACGGGTGTTTTTCGTGAAAGATTGGCGAGGGGGGACCAGAGATTGGAGCTCAGATGAGCACTCGCCATGGCACAATGGAATGCCTGATCAGCAAGTTTATAAAAAAAATGGTTAGGGTTATAT
>NC_136486.1:34591565-34599065 GCF_053919585.1 Euprymna scolopes | reverse complement strand
AATCACACCCCTTCACTGTTGAGATCCCTTGATGCCAGAAAGCTTCTACTCTAATAATTTCTTCCCTCAAACAGCTAGCCTTTGGAATTCCCTTCCTGCTGCCTGCTTCCTTGACTATGCTGATATGCAGAAGTATGAATGTAATGTAAACCAACATCTTGCATAGCTCCTTAGGTTCAAGTTGTGATATGTCTTGTTTGAGATGAACTTGATGAAAAAAATAAACAAATATTTTTTTATATATATTATAATAATATTGTTGATATATAAACAGACTGGGCATTTATTAGTATAGACAACAAAATTGGTCATAAATATATAACAAATAAATGTTACTAAAGGTAAGATAAGTTACTCTTCTACCTACCTGAATGTTTTTTTGTGTAAGTTAACTTATTTTAAAGCGTTTATTTAGCTTGAAGCACAAATAATATCAAGTGCTACGTTAGAAGAAGATAAAGATTACGGACCTGAGACGATCATTTTTGGAGTTTCGATAATCGCTCAAAAATCGAAAATTAAACAAAATTCTTATAGAAATCTACCCAATAAGTGATTTGAAAATTATAAAATCTTTGCAAACTTTTCAAATGACACGTCCACAACATGTGACGTCACGCTTATGCGGTAAGCATTGTTATAAATACATTTCCCTAATATTTGTGCATATTGGATTTTCATATGCACTTAAATATTTTCTCTTGGGTAAGTATTTAGTAGAAACAAATAGCAATAATTTTTCTGTTCTTTTTCTTTTATTTGATTATATAAAATTACTAATATATATATATATATATATATATATATATTCAGACAGATATTGTAACATAGCATGCAGTATTTTTGCTTAATGATCGTTTTTTTTTTTTTGTAATTTTTCCATTTTTCGTCATTCTTATGTCTCCGTGGAATTTGTGTAGGAAAGTTCCGTATTCGTTTTCCTCTATCTGTTTTTTTTTTTGGGGGGGGGGTTGCAAGTACTACCAAAGAGGATTAGTTGGCGAAAACGCGGTGACATAGCAACTATAGAAGATAGCAATTACTGGGAATAAGTTACAAGACTTAGCATTTCTATCCCGTCGCGGTTAATCACCTAAGGAAGGTCAGAGAATGAGTTAGCCGAAATATGGTGAAACAACAACTATGAAGATGAGGATAACAGTCCGCAAAAACAATGAATAACCTATCAATTGCTTCTGATATATCAAGAGCTGTTGCTCTAAAGATGAAAATCCTTATTAATAGGTTCACTGATCCTATGTGAAATTACAGTCAGTACATCAGCTGTAGATAATGCAGGATGGAAACCATATTGCTTGTTATTGAATAGATTGTTTTTGCTGAGGTTATGACAATTTCTGTATTTTACATGGATTCAAACAACTTACTTATGACTAGGGCTATGATAACAGCATATTCTTTTCATTGTTTTGACTCTCGAGTATATATCCAACACAGTTAGACACAATTAATCAACTGAGAACCACATCAATATACATAAAAACATATAAGATATCAACGGATATATACCTGAGAATTAAAACAAGAAAAAGAATATGCTGTTGTCATAGCCCTACTTATGACACACAGAAGACTATTTGGTCTGTACTGAGATGCAGAAGACCTATATTTTTAAATATTGGGCAAACTAAGGAGGTTTTCCAAGATGTTGGGAAGCATTTTTTTTATAACATAGGAGTCACCACTTATCAAGGCCCGGAGGCCACTCGAGAATAATTGTTAATGAGTGTACAGTAGATAATTGTCATCATTATTTCCTATTACTGTTGCAGTGGTCCACCTCATCTTGAATTACATATTGCTTTGTTGGTTTTGTATTTCTTTCACCGTCACGAGAGAGAGAGAGAGAGAGAGAGAGAGAGAGAGAGAGAGAGAGAGAATAAATAGAAAGCATTACTGAAATCTAACATCTGAGTATTAGCAATATGACACAATGACAGCAAATTTTTTTGTCGTTTTGTTTGCTTGTTTGTTTGTCTCAATGAGATAACATAATGTGATTTTGGAACAATTCATTGTAAAATGGGTGAAGTCGATTTTTGTTTTTACCTCAATAGATTAATATGTGATTAATCAACAATCAACATCTTTGCTGATCAGACTATCTCCTTTTTTTATATGGGTGAAAGGCGATAACGTACGAACATAAAATGCCTATTATTATTATTATTATTATTATTATTATTATTATTATTATTATTATATATAGATAATTGTCGTCATTGTTTCCTATTACCATATAGTGGTCCGCCTATGTACAATCGCGCTCATCTTGAATTACTTATTATCTTGTTGGTTTTGTATTTCGCTCACCATTGCTAGAGAGAGAGAGATAAAGAGAGAGAGAAAGAGAGAGAGAAAGAGAGAGGGGGGGACAAGAAACAGAAAGCATTGCTGAAACCTAACATCTGAATATTAAATTTATGACACAATGACAGCAAATTTTCTGTCTTTTGTTTGTTTGTTTGTTTGTTTGTTTGTTTGATGCTTTCCATCTGAGCCAGAGACCAAAAAAGAGATTATCTTTGTCAGGAAATACTAAGTCTAATTATAATATGATTGAATTACTAATGGCCTTTCGGTTGGTGTCTCCTCTCGATGGATAGGGACTAGTTTATGAGAACATATCACCAGCACAAAGAACTGATCTTTTGGAGTTTGGAATCGACAATTTCAGAGCTTTATTGAATCAGGTGGCGAAATATTATCTTTTTCAGGATTCATAGCTTCAGATTCTTTCCATAGCTTGACTGTTACTGTGATAACACTTATGGAACATAATACAGGGATTTTTTATGTTCATGCCTTTCTTTGGGAAGATTATACAAATCTTCGACAATTAGAATTGTATTCTTTCATTTTCTTTATTGTTTTATTTTCTATTCTTTATTTTATAAAGAAATCAACGCTTATCAAGGCCTGAAGTTTGCTCGAGGATAAGGGTTAATGAGTTTCAGGAGGTCGGTGAGAGAAATTGGGTAAAATTTGATTATTGAAGAGGGTGGTCAACAAGAACTTGTTTACATTGGATTAAAAAAACAATCATGTTGTAGTCAGCTGGAAGCAGCTCCATGGTATCGATTTCCATGGGCTGGCTGTTCTAGGAAAGAAACTTTGTTCATGGAATTTTCGTTTAACTTAATGTACAGATAGAGAGTAAGGAAAAGCGTTGCTGTTGTTGTTGTTGTAGCTAGACAAATGTTTGTTGCAAATATTTTGCAGGCGGGACATAGATTGGAGCTCAGTCGAACACTTTTCATAAAAATGACGATAGAGACTGTTACCATAATAACACTTGAATTTGTAAAGATTTTTAAATTCATGCCTTTCGTTGGGATAATCTTAAAAATCCTAGAATTGTATGAGTAGAATGTAAAAGGGATGTTTATATTCTACGAATTAATTATGATATTAAACTGAATCCGAACTGAAATTTGGGAGCTTTGAGGATTGTAGAACAACTCCGTAATTATATATTATTTTAATTGGAATTCATTACTGAGATGAGTATAATTTATTGAAGTAAACGTTATATTGATTACAAGTTCATGCTATTCTCGGGACAGTTTCTATTAAATACATAGATAGGGGCCCTAACGGTTACTATTACTTCAGGTCAGAGTGGACCTGGGAGTAGTAACAATTATGGAGTTTATATTAATTTATTTATTGCGGACTATTATTCTCATCTTTATTAGTTGTTGTTTCACGACATTTCGGCCAACTATTCCTCTGTCTGTGGTAACCGCGACGGATAGGAACTTCGAATCTCTTAACTGCATTCTTAGCAAACACTGCCATCCGTAGCTGTTGTCGTATCACCACGTTTTGAATAATAGTCCGCAATAAATAAATTAATATAAATAATACTCATCTCAATAATAAATTCCAATTAAAATAATATATATACCATTCGGTATGGACCCGACCATGGAAGATCAGATAATAAATAAACGTGGATTTATAATGACGGTTCTGGATTACGGCAAAAATAAAAAATGCCTCAGTCTAGAAGGATTTCATTTTCACTGACCGAGGGTAGAAAAAAATGAAACATAGTATCAGAACAGATACTACACTTTGCTAATTGGATGATCTGATTATTTTATGCGGGTGAAAGGGGATAACGTACGAACGTAAAATGCCCGAGTCTATTATTATTATATATATAATCGTCATCATGATTTCCTATTACTGTTGCAGTGGTCCGCCTCATCTTGAATTACTTATTGCTTTGTTGGTTTTGTATTTCTTTCACCGTTGCTAGAGAGAGAGAGAGAGAGAGAGAGAGAGAGAGATAGTAAACTACACTTTGCTCCTAGCTAAAAGGCTAAGTGATACCTTTTTTAAAGATATGACAAATGTTTAAAAATGCTTAATGCAAAATGTGGCGCAATTCTGTCAAGTACTTTTAGGTCCTATACTTGAATAACAAAAGCAGCCTAATTCTAATTGATGGGTGCTTCCGATGGATGCATGAGTAAATTGTTGGATTGTTCCAGATGGTCAAGAGAGGGAGAGCATTATTATTAACTTAGATGTTCTGAATCTGAATCATAATCTGATATATCATCGCCGCTAATGCCTGGTGGGCGCAGATCACAACCAACGGCTATTAGGACCGCATTTTGTATAAAGTACCGGGAATTTTGGAATGGTTACCCATCTAAGTGTTCAAGACAAATCGAAAAAGACAAGTGAAATCATATTCTCTTCTTTTCCCCATTTGAGAACAGGTGCGTCTTTCTTTTAAGTAAACATCTAGGCATGTCTGTGATATTTTCGGTTCTGTTGTAGTTATGGCAACAGGTTAGAGTCAGTCGCAGAAGAGTAAAAAAGACATTGGACAATATAGCGTATTCGATTTCCCAATCGAGTACAGGCCTTCGCTTAGACGTTGAAGAAAAGCAAACGATCTTGTGCACCAAAAGCATTCGTTTCTCTTTCTTTTTCTTTTCTTTTTTTTTATGTACTCAATGACTTGCTGAGATTGTAAAACTGGAAGCCGGGAAGCGTGTCTGCTTCGCGACACAAGAAAAAAGATGCGCACTGTTAAATGCTGCATTGGCTTTCTATTTCCTTTTCCTCTGCTTTTAACGCATAGACAACCACAAACACACACACACTAAAGTCCTACCTAACTACTATTCCTGGTGAACCAAGTGCAAAAGAGATTCAGACAATTACACTTAAGGGAACAGCGAGGATACTAAAAAGAGCTCTCGGTTGGTTTCAATAAAAAAGCGGGGCAATGTTGGCAGCTGGTTTGGCTGCCCCATACCCAGCATTACAATCTTCAAAGGAAGAAAAATAAAAAATTAAAAAAAAATTAAAAAAATAAAAAATATATATATATATATATATATATATGCGCGAATTATATACCACGCAGTGCATCCCTGATTCTTTTCGGTTTGTTAATTATTTACGTGGGTTGGATTCAAATGCAGAGACATCTTTTATGTGCTCATTCGATGTCTGTAGTCTCTTTACCGACATACCGTTGGATGAGACTATACGTATATGTACCGACGCGCTCTATGATGGTCGCCTGGCTGCTCCACCGTTTTCTAAAGAGATTCTTATTGAACTCGTTTTAATGTGTACAAAATCTGTGGAGTTTAGTTTTTGTGATATTATGTACTGTCAGGTCGACGGGGTTTCAATGGGGAGTCCGTTGGCCCCAACTTTAACGGATATTTTTGTCGGATACTATGAATCCGTTCTGTTCAACTCTATAATAAAACCCACTACATATTTCAGATGTGTTGACGACACTTTTGCTATTTTTCTATCGCAAGGTGAAGCGTCTATATTTTTTGATAGGTTGAATTCTTTGTATGAGGCTCTAAAGTTCACTATGGAAAGTGAGAAGGGCAATTCGCTTCCCTTCTTGGATGTTCTTGTTGAACGCTCAAGGGGGGGGGGGCTTCCTCACTACAATTTATAGAAAGCCGACATTTACTGGCCTATATATGAACTGGTTGTCTTTTGTACAAAAATCACGTAAGGTCGGCTTAATTAATAATTTGGTACATAGAGCCCTCATGATTTGTTCGCCTAACAGATTAGACGCCGAACTCGATAAGATCAGGGAAATATTCATCAATAATGGTTATCCTGTTGACCTTATTGATGACTGTATTTTCCAAAAGGTTGCAGATTTTAAATCCCAAAAAAAGTTTGGACCTTTGAAATACCCGGTTTATTTAAAATTACCGTGGATTTGGGGAAAAGAGTAATAGACTTTCCAAACAGATTCGCAGAAGTATTTACGACTGCTTTTATTCTGTGTCCTTGCGTTTGGTATATACTACGAGACCCGCTTTTCCTTCTTTTCGCAAGGATAGTTTGCCTTACATCCAAAATAGCAATATTGTGTATCGATTCAAATGCCAGTGCGATGCTGGTTATGTTGGGTGAACATCCTTGCATCTTTTGACTCGTATAAAACAGTGTGTTCCATCGAGGATCAGACAAGGGAGGATGGGGTCTGGTAGTCTCCCTCCTTCTACAGCCTTGGATTCTGCTATCGGCCAGCATTTGGTTGACAATCCGTGCTGTGCCGATAGATATAAAATAGAATGATTCGAGATGCTACATAGAGCGGACTCCAGAAACCATTTAAAGATTTTGGAGTCTGTCTCTATTGCGGTGCGTAAGCCTTATTTGTACCGGCAAAAGGAAACAGTAAACGTATTGTTTCTCTTTGGGGAACTTTGAATCTTTTCTCCCGTTTTTTTTTTTTTTTTTTTTTTTCTCCCTCGTTCTGCGAATATTTTAATCGTTTTTAAACGTTAATAAACTTAATTATATATATATATATATATATATATATATATATATATATATATATATATATATATGTGTGTGTGTGTGTGTATATATATGTGTGTGTGTGTGTATATATATGTGTGTGTGTGTGTATACGTATATATATGTGTGTGTGTATACGTATATATATATGTGTGTGTGTATACGTATATATATATGTGTGTGTGTGTATATACGTATATATATATGTGTGTGTGTGTATACGTATATATATATATGAGTGTGTATGCGTATCTATATATTAATATATGTATGTGTATATATATGTATATATGGGTGTGTGTATGCGTATATATATATGTGTGTATATATATATATATATATATATATATATATATATATATATATATATATGATGGATTCTCCTGACGTAAGAATTTCCGCCACAGATGATTTGTTTATAGTGGTAAAGGTATTACTGCTAACCTTTGTCGGTGCAGAATATACAGTAAAGTTTGGTGAACAGATTTTTATTTTTAAATAAACAAACATTTATTTGTATACACATCAAACTTTTCGACGTAATCACGCTACGAGGGAGAAAAAGGATGAAATAAAAAAAACTTCGTCTATTCAGACGAAGACGTTATTACGTCGAAAAGTTGATACATCTTTTTCGCATCTAAAAGCGTGTTCTTAAACAAC
>NC_136486.1:34579065-34586565 GCF_053919585.1 Euprymna scolopes | reverse complement strand
GATTTTCAATTTTTACTTAAGACACCTTAAATCTTAGACATTTTCTATAATTAAAAGCATACAAAAGGTTTGAATTAGAATAAATTTTCTAGACTTAAAGTTTAGTATCCTTATTGTAATCTTTATTCAGATGCATAAAATGGTACTGTTGTCGTTAGGAATTAATTTTACCCATACTGGGACGGGTATTATTTTAGCGTGTGTGTGTCTGTATATGTGTGCATACATAATCAAGAAAAGAAAAACGTCAGTTAAAATTTCATGCATTTAATTGCTTTTGATGAACCGTGGCCTCATTTTGTTTTGTTGTTTATTTAGTTACTCTACAATGATAAACCAAACTGAAAATTTTGCTGAAAATTACATACTTGCTGTTGAGCTTGTGTGGCGAGATCTCCTATGTCTGGCTCCATCTTGATTTTTTTCTACATATCGTTAAGATGTAATGAGTTAAAGGGTGAGGACTTAGTACTACATAAGTTAGCTAATTACCCCTACGCCATCTCTGAAATCAGTAAACAAAAAAAAAGTATTGATTGGATAAAAACATAAAAATTAATGAATTTAATCATTCTGAAAACATTGACATCGTAGATAAAACAAATTTTTATATGTTTATTTTGGTTAGTAGGCTATATTAGCTAAAGTAAGAAGGGAAAATCGCTTTACTTTATACATTAAGTAATAAATTGATTACTCATAGAGATGGCAGAGGTTTTAAAATATGTAATAAATTCGACCCAGTGATTATCATTGTTTTCTCATTGGTCAGCAGACTAATATATATATATATCAAGGATCGAAAGCGCTCAGGATGACAAACGATCACTCGGCAATCTAATACACAACTGACCAACTGAATATATATATATATATATATATATATATATATATATATATATATATATATATATATATATATATATATAAAGGTTATTAGGGTTTTTTGTATTTAATATTTTTATTATTATTTTTTTATATTTCAAGCGGACCTCCGCTCTTGGTCACAAAAAAGTATCGAAATTATGACCAAGAGCGGAGGTCCGCTTGAAATATAAAAATAACAATAAAAATATTAAATAAAAAAAGTAACATCGTTTTTCATGCTTCAAAAAACCTCATAACCTTTAAATTACTATTCTAGAAGCATACGTATATATATATATATATATATATATATATGTGTGTGTGTGTATATATATATATATGTGTATATATATATATATATGTGTGTATATATATATATATATATGTGTGTATATATATATTCACATACGTATATATATATGCATATATATATATATATTCACATATATATCTATATATATATATGCATATCTGTTTATATATGCACACATATATGTGCATATATATATACATATATATATGCAAATATGTGTGTGTGCATATAACTATACATATGCATATATATATGCATCTCTCTCTCTATATATATATATATTTATATATATATATATATAGAGAGAGAGAGATATGCATATATATATATATATATATATATATATATATATATATATATATATATATATATATATATATATATATATATATATATGAATAAAAAAAGAATGCGAAAAGTATAAAAGCTTATAACTTTTCTTTATTCGTTTTCAATTGGTGACGTGCAGGAATACAAAATAATAATATTATGAAAAAAAATTTAAAAACTTTTTTCATAAGTACATAATTTCGACCGATCCTTCAGTCTTCATCGGTGTATTATTTATATATATATATAGTAAGTAGTATTTTAATAGTAATTTATAACTTACTAACTAGCTCTACCTACGTATTGAGCATTTTGGAGGTAAATACTTAAAGTTTACGCATAAATTTATGCTTTCGTATATTAATTTTATGTGAGTAAATGAACTATATATATATATATATATATATATATATATATATATATATATATATATATTCCAGTCGCTTTTGGTGAATATAAGTATTTGCATATGCATATATATATATAAATATATGTGCATGTGTGTGTGCGATATTCCAGTCGCTTATGGTTAACACTATATAAATAAGCTCACTTTATATGTCCACTGATTTGATTTAAATACTTTTCTTAATATATATTTTCAATGTTAATTGATGGTGGCTTAGAGATTTAATTTTCAAACGGGTTTAAATCCTTCAACTAACTGTAAACATTACTTCCTATACTTAAGATTGTATAAGTATGAAATACAAGTGCCTGTGTGTGAAGACATAAATATTCATAAATTAATCAAATATTTAAGATTTGCATTTATTTTGATATATAGTAATTAGAAACCAGTTAATAAAGATGGCCTTAATTTCAGTTTCTACTTAAGTCATCTTAATATTGAGCCTTGAATTTTAGATATTTTCTAAAACCAAACTATGTGATGGATTATGCCGAAAATTTAAATAAGGATTCTAGACATAAAGTTTAATATAATTACATGGTTATTTTACATTAAATTGGTCCAGCATTGTTTTGTGTATGGAATTAATGCTACCTGCCCTGGAACGGGTTTTCTTCTAGTTTTATTAATATAGAAAGTAGGAGTTTTTGTGTTAAAAAAATATTGCTTTCTATAACTAACTTGATTGTAGTGTGGTTTCATTTACCCGCATGAATTTCGTAATATAGAGATATAGTTACATCGGAAGAACTTATTAACACCTCAAAATAAGGCTACACTTTCCATTGAATGCATGTAGATGTAGTAGTTTTGATTCCAGTATTGTTCGCTAATTTTGTTTGCGCTAATGGTTTAATCGATGGCTTTTTTTTAACCTAGAGTTATGCTCACTGCTTTTTCATTTCAAAGTTTGGAAAGCGATGTATATTTAATATTGACAACATCGCAATTTAGACAGAAATCATGCTTTTATACTTCATAGATATTCATCTAGTTTTTTGTAATTTTCTGTTTTTTTCTCAACATGTTTTGTATTTTTTTTTTTTTTTAATTTTTTGTATTCATTTTATTATTACGTAACAATTCAATGGAAATATTCAATGGATTTATTAATTTAAGAAATGATTGCAACTATTTTTTTTTCATGGTTTTCTTATTAAATAAAAAAGATGTAATTTATGTTTACTTGAGACATGCCACATAATCTATAACTATAAAAGCGAAAATGTGTGTGTGTGTGTGTGTGTGTTCTCTTTTTGTGTATGTCCATAAAAGGCTTTTTTCTGGGAAGTGATCGGTCGGCTCGCTCCTTCTTAAAACTTTTTATATCACGTCTAAATCATAATATCTATGGGATCGCCTGTCTATTTAATTTGCCCAACTTTGAAAAGCTAAATATTCCACATTTTTGGATCGCTGCATGTGGATTCGAAAAGTGAAACTAATTCGAAGCTTGCGGCATTGTTCCTGGCGATCGCGCCAGGAATGTCCGAAAGCAATCAGCTTTCATCAATGCGGAGTTTCTCCTTATATCAGACAATTGCTATTCAATTTGGACAATCCCCTTTTTATTGGGAGCTGGTTCCCTCCCCCCCCATCTTGAGGAAACAAAAAAAAAAAAACAAACTGCCCCGCAGTAAATAAAAAACTGCCCCACAGTGAAAGTTGACTTCATTAAGTCATGGTACTTGTCGATTCTTAATACTTAAATAAATTCAAACATGTTTCCGTTACTATTTCTTGCTGGCCAAACAGTTCCCATCGCACGTTTTTTTTTCACACTTTATTTACCAACTTTGCCTCAAAGCTTCCGGTTCGATCCTTCCTACGTACCCACCAAAACTTTTTTTTAAACTCCCCCACCCCCGACACAAACACCCCGGAAACAATTTTTGTTTTTATTTACCCAAAAGCAGATGCACCTCTAAACACCCGGGCAACTCCGGGTACCCCTGCTAGTTAATTCTAAAGAGTAAGTCGTAAACAAAAAGTTGGGTGTTATACAAAGCTGTTTTCATAGAAATAAATTCCTGCTATCACGCTTAAAACCTGATTAAAATAAATTAAAAAATAAAAATGTATGTGTTGAGGTGAAAGAGAATGTTAAATTTAATTCTAAGATTTTAAAATGGTGCAATAAATAAATAAATTATTAGATCATCAACTTAACATATACGTATAGAAACTAAACTAATTATAACTTAAATAGAGAAATAGAAGTAAATTTAATAATCATTATAACATCCGATTAATTTCAATAACACAAGAATTAAAAAAGTCTAACATTAAGTAACTGCAAGATATGAAGGCTACCAGATCATGATGGATTAGAATAGATTTAATCAAAATATGAAGTTTAATAAAACCAAGTGAGAAATTGCACTGAGATTCTTACAAAGAAGATAATGTTAGAAATACAAGTTTAAAACTAATCAAAGGTGATTAATAAGTACTGAAGCAACAATTAAAATTGATAAATATTGACAAAATAGAGTTATGTCCCTTAGAACATAAATGGATAGGAAATATTAGAAATTAAAATAAAATACTTTGATAATGATAAGAATTGAAAAAATAAATATAAAATTTAAATTATTGACATTATCAGAATGCGATGGAGATAAATTTTAATTAATACTATTTAAATTGTCATTTGTAATGACAGTTCCTTCTCAAGAAATAAGATGGCAAACAAAACATTAATTAGTAGATCGAAACATGTAAATACAGTTTATACGAAACTGGTAGATTAAGTTTATACGAAACTATGGTGGATTTAGGAAGGAATAGTGGAATATTTAAACTGAAAGTAGAATTTGAAGGTGTAGATTAGTATTTGGGAAATAAATCAATTAAATAAATGAATTGGGGAGGAAAAATAATTATAAAAATTTAAAAAAAACATACAAAATATGAAATTAATATGGTTGAAATATTAAGAAAAAATACGAAAGTGGGATAACTAATCAATTCGAAAAAATAAAAAACAAAAAGGGATATAGGGGTGCGTATATCTGTTTGATCTCTTAAAATAGGGATTATGAATGTATTCATATATGCATAACTAATGTATTTTGCCGTCTGACGAGTAGCTATTTTGGGAATATTTTTAAATGATATAATATTTAAACTTGCCCAAATGAAATACTATAGATTATGATGCTCCCATTATATGTTTTGTTGTCTTGATTTTTGCGAAAATATTATATGCCTGCTCGATTGTAGAAAACTGACAATCATGATTGAGTCAATTAATTTGACTTTGATTTTATTGGTATACGAACATTATTGAAATGTGTGTGTATATATATATATATATATATATATATATATATACCTTATTAATATATATTAATATATATATATACCTTATTAATATATATTAATATATATATATATACCTTATTAATATATATTAATATATATATACCTTATTAATATATATATATATATACCTTATTAATATATATATATATATACCTTATTAATATATATATATATATATATATATATATATATATATATATATTTCTGTGGAACTCTACTTTATTTCCTTATAATATATACCAATCCTTTTTTAAGAAGCTCAATGTAATTACAGTGCAATATAACGAATGAATGACAAAAGTCTATATTCCAAAGTCTGATTGCTGCTATTTCTTCTGATGAGTTAAGGGCAAACTAGATTCACTAATTGATATAATAATTAAGTGATTGACTTTGTGCTACGACACAGATACTGTCAAGAATTATAAATGTCAACTGAATAAAAGGAATAAATTATAAGATGGGCAAATGAACTCTGGAATATAGACTTTTATCATTCATTCATTCATTATATATATATATATATATATATATATATATATATATATATATATATATATATATATATATGTATATATATATAGTCTGTTTATTATACAAACATTATTTGTTACATATGTGCATACATGTTTCAGTGGAGTCCCAATTCAAAGCGACCCACCTCATCAGACCAAATGAGACAAAAAATTTTCCTTCCTTGGTCTGATGAGGTAAATATCTTTGAATTGAAACTCCACTGAATCGTGCATGCACATATGTAACCCAAACAAAACTATATACCTAATCTGTTTCTATTGAGCATTTTTTAATAATCATGCAGGTTTCATTGGATTTACATCTACAAAACTAATCTATACAACAATTATATATATATATATATATATATATATATATATATATATATATATATATATATAATATAAAGCTGTGTGTCTGTGTCTGTGTGTGGTCACGAATAGGCTCCTATATGGTTGACTGTTTTAAAAAACTGATCACATATAATGATAGAAGATGTATCGAGACACAGGAATGGGTATGTTTGATCGTATGTTTGATCTGGCAGAACAGTGGTTCATTTAAAATGTGGGATCTGTGTTCGCGCCTGGTCCACAAAGTAAGGAAATAAAAAATTTAAAAATTAATAAAAAAAACCGTTTACAAGTGTTTTTGATATAGATGTACATAATAATACTTTGATAAGTATGTTTTAACTTGAATAGGGATTGTATAATAAATTGTGGGGTCTGCATTCACGCCTGGCCTCCATAGAATGGAAATAGGCACAAACTTTAATAAAGACTTTTCATATCTATCTGCGTAAGTATACTTTGATGATTATGTTTCAGTTTGAAGAAATACGGTATAATAAAATTATGGGATGTTCGTTCGCACCTGACCTCCATAGAATGGAAATATGTCACAAAGTTTAACAATGTTTTTTAATATAGATCCACAGAATATTGTGATAAGTGTTTCAGTGTAAACAAGTATGGTATAATAAATTATGGGGTGTATGTGTTTTATTTTTACTTTCATCGTATTTTGCTTTGGTTTTGATAGCCCCAAATTCGAAGCCATCTCTTTACAACCCTTCCTTTTCATAACCTATCATACTTTCATAAATCAGAGTCCATTTTCTGTAGGCTGTTTTTGAACCCAGTCAACGACGGGTACTTTTGCTAGTATATATATATATATATATATATATATATATATATATATATATATATATATATATATATATATATATATTTGTTTCTATTCATCTCTCTTGAATCTCCTACTTTTTCTGTCTTTCGCTTCTCTTTGTACATATTTCTAACTTCATTTCTCCCATACTTTCCCTCTCTACCTCCTTCCCTCTCTTTCACTCTCTCTCTCTCTCTCTCTATCTATCTATCTATCTATCTATCTATCTATCTATATATGTATATATATATATATATATATATATATATATATATATATATATATATATATATATATATATATAAACAAATGATTAATAAAATATGTTAAAAGACATATTGAAAAAGGAGAGTATTTCTTCGAAACTCCGCGGTTAAGGACTATCCACTTATCTTGTGCTTCCTTTTTTAAAATTAAATATGTTTTAACTCTTTTTCAAGATGTCTTTTAACATATTTTATTAATCATTTGTTCATATTATAAGCTCTATTTCCTTTTCGGTTTTATTGAGCTTTTTATATCTGGCTGTTTATTTTACTTGTAAATATTAACTCTTTAATAT
>NC_136486.1:34541565-34576565 GCF_053919585.1 Euprymna scolopes | reverse complement strand
CTCCTCAACTCACTTGTTCTTTTCACCTGCACCAAACATCATTCTTTTTTTCTTACCATTCAGTCTCTCTTTCTTTCGTTGTTCTTTTTACACTATAGTCACCGCTTATCAAGACCCGGAAGCCACTCAAGGATAAGGATTAATAAGTCCCAGGTGTTACGGTTACCGTGATGATTGAATATGGTGCAATTGGATTAGGAATTAATTTATTTAAGAGGGCGGCTTATCAAGGACTTGTTTATGTTAGACTTGAAAACGACCATGTTGTAGTCAGTTATAAAGTAGCTGCGGAGTATTGTGTTCCAAAGACGAGCAGATCTGAAAAAATCTTTGTTTGTGGATTTTTCGTTTAGATTTTTGCACAGATATGTGGTGAAATTGTTAATAGTGGTTGTAGCTAGGCTACATTTTTTTCTCTGTTTCTTACTTTCTCCTTCCATTTCTCCTCTCTCTCACTCTCACTCTCTCTCTCTCTCTCTCTCTCTCTCTCTATCTATCTATCTATCTCTTCTCTGTCTCTCTCTATCCCTCTTTCCTCTTTTTCCCTCTCTCCATCTCTTTCTCTCCTCTTTTATTTATTGTTCTCTCTCTCTCTCTCTCTCTCTCTCTCTCTCTCTCTCTCTCTCTCTCTCTCTCTCTCTCTCTCTATCTATCTATCTATCTATCTATCTGTCTAATCTGACTTTCGAAATGCACAATTTTATCTCATTCTTCTCCTTTTGAAATTTAATTCCAAACTCTCCTTTTTCCCTGGATTTTCCTTCCCCCCTTCCACCTTCCAAAAACTACCTCCGCCCCTCACCAAGCCCGTTTTTGTATCATTTTTCATCCACGTAACAGCTTCCCACGATGCATAATCCGGTGACAGAATTTTGTTTTCGTCTCATCCAAGGAACTGTCAGTTTTGTAAACCAGGCTAAGTCTAGGTTTCCATTTTTTTAAACATGTCCATCCCTGTCCACCACCAGCTGAAAGGTTCCGATTACCATAAGCAGGACAGATGACACCAAATCGCAAAATTTGAAACCCAACCCTTGGACATGTTTATTGATGTTCTTGCTCTTCATATTCCTCTATTTATGTTTCTTCTTTAATGATAATAAAAAAATAAGATATCGATTGTGAGGATGCGTTCATTCAATGTGCATATTTAGCAATAAAAATATTTCAAACTTAGATATGACAGACAGACGAATGGACAGCGCTGCTTAAAGAGATGGATGAATGCAACAAAATGCTATTTCAAATTTAACCATGACAGACAAATGAAAATGCTATTTCAAATTTATCAATGACAAACAAAAGAAAACATTTTTTAACATTTAACCATAACAGACAAAATAACGAAAAGAAAACTTAACCATGTAGGTCATATATGCTATTTCAAATTTAACTATAGAAGACCAAAGAAAATGCTGTTTAAAATTTGGTCCTGACAGATAAATAACATGCTATTTCAAATTTAGCTGACAAACAAAAAGAAAATACTAATAATTAACCGTGGCAGACAAAATAAAATGCTATTTCAAATTTAACCATGGCAAACTAAAGAGAATTTTATTTCAAACTTAAGCTTGACAAACCAAAGAAAATTTTATTCAAATTTAACCATGGCAATCAAAAGAAAATTCCATTTCAAATTTACCTATGGTTGACCAAAGAAAATTTTATTTAAAATTTAACCATGGCAGATCAAAAATAATTTTATTTAAAATTTAACCATGGCAGACTACAGAAAATCTTATTTAAAATTTAACCAAATAAAATGCTGTTTAAAATTTAGCCATGACAGACAAAATAGCATTCTATCTGAAATATATCCTTGACAGATAAACGAAAATAAAATTTAACCGTCACAGATCGCAGAAAATCCTATTTTAAAATTTAAGCATGAAAGACTGACGAACAAACTGACAAATTCGTCAGGCTTTTGGCTAGGAGTAAAATGTAGTATCTGTTCTGATACTACACATCAACATTTTTGTCTTCGGCCAATGAAGGAGAAATTTCTCTAGACTGAGACCATTTTCATGTTTTTCCGACTCCAGGGTACTCATTTTTAGGAACTATCTCCCCCTCCCCGACATTAAAATTTAACCTACCCTCATAAAGAGGCATGTAAATAGAAACTAGCGAAAATTCAGTTTCCACCTTCAGCATTACAGTTCAAAGAAAATGCAATTTCTAAACTTCAGCATAACATACCAAAGTAAAACGATAGAACATAAGCTTGGAAAGATAGATAAAATGCTAAATTGTGACAGACCAATGTGAATGAACTTTATTTTGACAAATCAAAGAAAATGTTATTTTCAAACTTGACCATGACAAATTAATAAAAATTCATAAGCATGCCAGATCCAAGAAATTAATATTTAAAACTTAAGCATGACAGACCAAGAAAACTTCTTGAATATAATTGACAACTCAAAGCAAATTCTATTTTAAACTTAAGCTTGACAGACCAAATAAAATGCTATTTCAAATTTAAGCTTGACAACTCAAAGAAAATGATATTTAAAACTTAAGCTTGACAGATCAAAGAAAATGTTATTTCAATTTTAAGCATGACATACCAAAGAAAATTCTATTTTAAACTTAAGCTTGACAGACCAAATAAAATGCTATTTCAAATTTAAACGTGACAGACTAAAGGAAATGATATTTAAAACTTAAGCTTGACAGATCAAAGAAAATGCTATTTCAATTTTAAGCATGACACACCAAAGAAAATTCTATTTTAAACTTAAGCTTGACAGATCAAATAAAATGCTATTTCAAATTCAAGTGTGACAGATCAAAGAAAATGATATTTAAAACTTAAGCTTGACAGACCAAAGAAAATGCGTTTTCAAATGCAAGCGTGACAGATCAAAGAAAATGATATTTAAAACTTAAGCTTGACAGACCAATGAAAATGCTCTTTCAAATTTAAGTGTGACAGATCAAAGAAAATACTATTTCAAATTTTAGCATGACGAATGAACAAAGTCTTAAAAAGCATAGGCTAAGTTTAACAGTCTAAAGAAAATGCTATTTTATACTTAGGCATGACAGATCAAAGAAAACGCGATTTCAAACTGAAGCTTGGTAGGCCAAAGAAAATCCTATTTTAGACTTAAATGTGATAGACCACCAAAAATTCTTGAGCACGAGCAAAGAAAATGATATTTCAAAATGAAACGTGATCGACAAAAATAATAAATATCCAAGGATGCATAAAAAAATAAAAACAACAAAATTGTCTTTTCAAAGAAATCGGATACAAAACTCTCTTTTTTTTTTTCCAGAAGTTTCCATTTTCTTTGCAATTGGAGATAATGCAAAGAAATTGTAAGCAAGAGGCAATTCAAATCCATTCCTGTCACCTTTACATGGTTTCTGCCTCCCTTGTGCCGTTTATCATTGCGTCACTTTCTATGTTCCCACACAAAGCCTGTGCTTAATCTGCCGATCATATTTGATGTTTATTTGATTAGTCTTCGGTTTTTTTTCTCTTATGATAGCTGAAGCCAGTGCAAAATGGAGGGCGTTTTGGTTAGGTCACCAGGAAGTAAGAAAGAAAAAAGGAGATGGACAGTTCTTCAGAAAAAAAAACAAAAAAACAATGTTAATGTTTGTTTTTATTTACCAGAACATTTTTCTTTCTTCCTATATTTTTCCTGGTGCTACCAGATCAGGCTATCTGAAGATACCTGTTTCTTGACCTAAAATGCACCAAACATTGATGTTATTGTTTTGTTTTTGTTTTCTTTTCCTTTGAAAAACTCAATCATGTTCTGTAAAGCAAAAAACAGGAATAAGTTTTCTGTCTCTGTCTCTATCTGTCTGTCTGTCTGTCTGTCTGTCTGTCTGTCTGTCTGTCTCTCTCTCTCTCTCTCTCTCTCTCTCTCTCTCTCTCTCACACACACACACACACATACACACTTTTTTTCTTTCTTCTCTTCCATCTTTTTTTACTCAGTTGGTTATTCGAAGATATATAGAGCTGGAAGTATAAAATGTTTTTATTAAAATGACCGGATTTTGGCATTAAATTGGAAAAAAAGGTTGATATGCCGTAAAACTAACTAACCAAATCAAACCCTATGAATAAATATTCTAAAATATAAAATGCTTGAAACATAGAAACTTTTATCAAAATAATCAGACTTGGCATTAAATAACCAGAAAAGGGTTGAGACGCCATAAAACAAAACAAGCAAACTAAACACAATGAATAAATATTGTAAAAAATAAAGAACCTGAAGCATAAAAATAATAACATTTGGCAGTAAAAGGAGACAGCCTAACCAAAGTAAACTCTATATTTTTCGACATGCATGATGACAATAAGGAATAACACATCTTTGTATTACAATAGAAAAATGCGAGCATAAAAAGTAACATGGTTAAGCTTAAACATGGGAAAGTAAAGATGGTGACCCTCCCTTAGCAAAAAAAAACAAAAACATGAGAGACTAGTGGCGTTGGTTGGTTGTTTTTGTTTCACGGCATATCAACCCTTTTCGGGTTATTAAATGCCGAATCCAAAGATTTTGAAGAAAATTTTTTTAATAGAATATATTTGTTGTTTTCACGTCAGTTTCTATCTAACCCATAGTTGGGATCCTAACAGGTACTACCACTCCGGGTCAGAGTGGACCTGGGAGCAATGGCAATTAAAGGGTGGCTCCACACTCCCCAAAGCCCACAAGCTGGGGCCTCACCACTGGATATAGTTTAAGGTCATATCCAGGACCCCCATTGAGGGACTTTTACCCTCTGCAGGAGGGCAGGGCGTATTCTAATGCCCCACCGACAGGGCCACTAGTGGCTTTGTGTTGAGGGAAAACTATTGGCTGGAATGTACTAACTTCCTCGTGTTGTCGATATAATTACAAAATCCGAAAATTGGAAGAGAAGATGCAATTATTTTTTCAATTTGTTATGCCGTCTTTGAATTTTTACAAAAGTGGCGTAACAAATTGAAAAAAAAACAAAAAAAGCTTCCAACTTCTCTCCCAATTTTCGGATTTTGTAATCATGGCCATATGCCTTTATTTTTATTTTTTTTAATTGATAAGCTTTTTCTTCTGCTGAGTTGAGGACGAAATAAATTCAATAATTAACATAATAATTACATGAATGATTTTGCGCTAAGAAACAGGTGCTGAAAAGAATTGTGCATGTTAACGTACTTAAAGAAATAAACGGTAAGATGGGAAACATCTTGAAATTTGGAATATAAACTTTTGTCATATATATGTGTGCGCGTGTGTGCATATTAGTGATGGACTTTTGTCATATATATATATATATATATATATATATATATATATATATATATGGGCAAACAGTTAATAAAATATGTTAAAAAGCACTTTGAAATGAGTTAAAAACATATTTAATCTGAAAAGGAAACACTAGATAAATGGATAGTCCTTAATCCGCGGAGTTTCAAAGAAATACTTTCCTTCTCATCAGAGGGTAGGAATTAGCAAAATACGGGATCGGATTTTGCATGCAGAAGTAATTGATGAAACAACAAGTAAGTCAAAGATCTTACTTGAAAACAAAAATGTGAAGCAGAGGGAATATAGTGAAGAAAAAGGTGATTACACATGAATGGATAGTCTGGTGGAAAATAAAAAATCCAGTGACGGTAAAATCCAAATGTAAAACTTCAAGAAAGTTAAAAGAATTTCCATTTGTACAAGTAAAACCCAAGGATATCCCGTAAGTGGAAGAAGATGGTCCATAATAATCCAAAGGCAGAAATCCATGGTATAATTCACAAAAATGTGTACAAGGGAAAAAGAAAAGATTCCAATGATATTAATAAAAGAAAAATAAGATATGCTTTTCACTCTACTTCCGAGACATAAATATTTTATTTTATTTTATATATATATATATATATATATATATATATATATATATATATATATATATATATATATATATATGTGTGTATTAGTGATGGGACGATTCCAATATTTTCCCGATTCCGATACAATTACCAATTCCGATTCTTTATAAATCTTTAAATATTTAACTATAAAATTGTTATTTTTCCCAATAACTGTAAAAACGCATGTTAAATGTGCAGATATTTTCTCAAACGTAAAAACACGCAGGGGTGGAATGATCTACAGATTTTTGTTTTACTGGAAGTTTAAAATCAATAAATATTCATTATTTTTATCATTAGTACCAATAGAGCAAGATTTTGTTTTAAAAAAAAAACACAAATAAAAAAGACAAGAGAATCGTTTTTGGCATCAGAAAATAGACACAAATTTTTTAGATTCCAATACCGATTCCGATACTCCAAAAAGTTCTGATTTTTCCGATTCAGATTCTGATTAATCGACCCAACACTAATGTATATATATATATATATATATATATATATATATATATATATATATATATATATATATATATATAGGGGTAATAAAAGAATTTAAAACTATAAATTAAAGTTTACAATTAAATTTATTATTTGACAGAATACTTCAAAAACAATTTTCAAAGTCCTTATTTCGCGGAGTTTCAAAGAATACCACTCTTGCTATTCTTCTAATCAGTAAGCCAATTAGCATTTTAGCAAAGCTAAAATTTACTTCTTGGTGCATTAGATGAAACAACAATTCATGATATTTGGTTATAAATTGTATGAAAAACAGTTTAAAGTATATATACATGAAACAATTGAAAAAATAAAAACAAACTGGAATAACATTTTAGCGTGGGAAATGACGTGGGTTCGCACAGCAGCCGCCGATAGCATAATGGTTATGAGCCTTGACTGTCGTACAGGCGGTGGGGTTTCAATCCTCGTTTGTCTAGCCGCACTGATGAGTTGTGAAACAGCGAAACAGTACTGTATGTGGATGACTATAATGCTCCTCATCTTGAGTTGAGCATATTGAGAAGTGATACACGAATTAGCATTAGCGTATAAAGCGATATGCTTTGTGTAAACAAATCGAGCTTAGGTATTTCGGATGATGTCAAAACATCGTTAAACTTACAACTCGCACAGCAGCCGCCGTTAAGAGCCTTGACTGTCGTACAGGCGGTCAGGTGAGGTAGTTGCCTGTGAGCTGTGAAACAACAAAACAGAACTGTATGTAGATGACAGGGATGACTATATATATATATATATATATATATATATATATATATATATATATATATATATATATATATAGAGAGAGAGAGAGAGAGAGAGAGAGAGAGAGAGATATCTATAGCTGCCCGTGTCCCGGCGTTGCCTTGGAAAGGAGATTAAGTATAGAATAGTTAAAATGGTTATAATGGCTTTGTAAATCTGCACGTTTCTTAAAATGTAAAAAAATATGTTGAGTTTAACTTAAATATGTTTTATTTCTTTTTAATTGTTTTTTTACGCAAGTGAAACCAATCGTTTATAAATGTGTGTGTGTGTGTAACGAAATTTGCATATGATTTTGAAAAAGCAAAGGATTATATTTTACAAATAAACACTACATTAATTAGCTCCACTTGCTTTTTGTATAACGCTACATGGATTGTTTCAATGAACAAACCATTTTGTTTTCTGTCTGTCCTTTCTATGTGGCTATCGTTCTTTCACTTTTCTTTTCTATTCATTGTTTTATTTGTCTGTTTTCGCGCCCTCCGTCTCTCTCTCTCTCTCTCTCTCTCTCTCTCTTTCTCTTTCTCAAAGTTTTCTATCTGCCTTTTTTTCTGTCCCTACTCCACCATCGCCCTTTTCCCCATTATCTCTCTTACTCTCTCGCTCTTTTCTTCTCCGCCACTCTCCTTTCTCTCTCTATCTTTCCTTTTACCATTTTATCTCCTTCCTCTCCACTCCCTTTCCTTCGCCCCCGCTCTAGCTTCCCTTTCTTTCGTTGTTTTTCTTCCCCTTTCTCTCTCTTACCTTCTCCACCATCTTCCCTTTTCCCTACGCCTATCCCCCTTTCTCCTCCTTTCTTTTTTCCTTCTATCCTAACTACCTCTCTCTCTCTCTCTCTCTTTCTCTCTCTCTCTCTCCTTCTGCTCCTCTATCTCGCTGTCTGCTTCCCCTTTTTTCACTGTTGTTCCATTTCTCTCCGTCTCTCTATTCTCTATCCTTCTTTATATCCTTTCAGTTTCTCTCTCTCTCTCTCTCTCTCTCTCTCTCTTTCTTTCTCTATATCAATCTCCCCTTCTCTCCCATTTCACCACTCTCTTCCTTTTCCCCTTTTCGTTTCCAGAACTGTTTTTAATTGTCCAACAATCTCCAACACCAGGAAATCTGTCAGAGGATTGTCCACCAAATCCTAAAGAGGTTGGCAAAATAAGACAAAAGGCACATAAGTAGGTTTTCGTATTAGTTTTCCTACGAAGTGGCACAACAGATTTTGGCAGATCTGACAGAGTAGAGAACGGGGAGGGGAAGTAAGAGCTGTGGGATGATAGAGGGAACTCAGGAGGGTACGTGTGGGGATAACATAAAAAGCGAAATGAATTGTCTGCAAATGAAGAAAGAAAAAGAAACTTACACACAGAATAAATTTAAAAAAAAAAAAACAAGTTTAATTTAATCCTTTTTTTATCTGTAAAAACTAAAATAAATAAACACCGGAGAATGTCATGGAAATAAAATCTATATATAAAGTTGTAGTTTTTGGCTGTTTGCTTATGTTTAATATTAGCCCTGTCAGTGGGGCATTAGAATACGCCGACTGCCCCCCCCCCCCCCTGCAGAGGGTAAAAGTCCCTCAATGGGGGTCCTGGATATGACCTTAAACTATATCTAGTGGTGAGGACCCAGCTTGTGGGATTTGGGGAGTGTGGAGCCACCCTTTAATTGCCATTGCTCTCAGGTCCACTCTGACCCGGAGTGGTAGTACCTGTTAGGGTCCCAACTATGGGTTAAATAGAAACCGACGTGAAAACAACAAATATATTCTATTAAAAAAGATTTTTCTTCAAAATCTTTGGATTCGGCATTAAATAACCCGAAAAGGGTTGATATGCCGTAAAACAAAAACAACCAACCAACCAACATATATTTAATATTCTGAAACTATATTAGCTAGAATACTTGGATAAGTACATTTAATTTTAAACAAACAATATAGGCGAGTAGGTATAAAAAGTATGCGTAAAGAGAGATTGGCATGAATGCAGGTAGAAATAAACAGGTAGCTATGAAAACAAAAAAAGGTTGTAGCGTAAATGTCGTTAGAAAGAGACAGGCATAAAAAGGGCGTTGCATAAATTTCAGTAGTAATAGACAGGTAATGATAAAAAAAGGGCGTTGCATAAATTCAGGTAGAAATAAACAGGTAGGCATAAAAAGGGTGTGGCATGAATTTAGATAGAAATAGACAGGTAGACATAGAAGTGTGGCATGAATTAAGGGCGTGGCATAAATTCAGGTAGAAAGATACAAGTCGGCATAAAAAGGGCGTGGCATAAATGTATGTGAGAAATAGTTATAAAAAAGGGGTATGACATAAATTCAGGTAGAAATAGAGAAGTAGGTATAAAAAGAGGTAGATAAAAAAGAAATGGACAAAAATACCATGAGGATGAGAAACAACTTTGTAGATAAATAGAATGAAAGATTGGTATAAAGGGTCGTCATCATCACCATCATCATCATCATCATCACCACCACCACCACCACCACCACCACCACCACCACCACCACCACCACCATCATCATCATCATCATCATCATCATCATCATATCGTATGAATCCAAAGATTCTATCATTGGCATTGATTTACTTGATATTCTTCTAGTCAAAAATCTTTATAAAAAGACATCGAGTACTTAATAGAGGGACCACAAAAATGGAAACATCCTAAGTGAAGGTGATTTTTGTGGAACTAACTAGATTCGAACTTAGAACACGCAGGTTGTCAGTCTGTGTCGTTAACCACTTGACCACCTCACCTCCACAAACAAAGGGCAACAGAGATGAAGCTTGAGGAAGTCAGAAGATGAATGATGTTCGAATGCAATTAGAAAGTCAGGTAAAAAAAAAAAGTTAATACAGAAAAAACGTGTGAAGGAAATGACGTAGAACAAGGAAGAGGAAAGAGAAAGAAAAGAGGGATAAATTCAGGATTTTTAGAAAAATCCTAACTAATTTAGTTTAGAAAATAAAGGTGTTGTTATTATCCTTCCTACCCTCCACCTTATTCCTTTTGTGCCCTTTGTCTTAAATTCCGTCCTTGAGCCTTCGTAACACAAGTAGTCTAAACTTCTGTCTGTAAGTGTTTTGGTAAAAGTGTTGTAAAAATAAATAGAGACCTTGTCAAATGGTGGCTTATCACAATTTGCCAATGGAAACAAGTCGTCTTTTGTTGAAGCATACAATGCAAAATGGCGTCTAATTTTAGTTCATTCTTCAATCCGCCATTTTGTTTTTTGTGTGTGTGTTTTTATTTTCATACTTTTTTCTTCTCTTTGTAAAAAAAAAAGTTTTAATATGATATACCAAATGTATAAAATGTGTGTGCGTGTCTGTGTGCGTGAAAGAGAAAAAATAAATTTAAAAAAAAACGACATAAGGTATAAAGCAATCAACAGGTGGGGGGAGATAAAGAAAAGAAAATTTAAAAAGACGAAAAGAGAAAAGGTTTAAAATATATAAAAAGAGAGAAAGAAAGAAAAAACATATAGAGAAAAAGAACAGAGATAATTATAGAAAAAAGAAATGGGATAAAGGATACAAAGGGTAAGGGATAAAAAATGGACAAAAAGGGAGAAAAAAAGCCATAAATACAGAAAGACAGAATAAAGGAGTGATGGGAATGGGACAGAAATGTGAAAAGAAAGAAAAAAGGAAAAGGGTAAAGGAGAAAAACAATGGACGCAAAGGGGACCGAAGTTCAGAAAGAGTGAAATAAAGAAAAAAGTACATGAAAAGAAAAGGAAAGAAACAGTAAAAGGACAGGATGGAAGAGAAACAATACTAGAAAAAAAAGAGATAAAAAGTGGAAGGAAAAAGAGATAAAAAATGGAAGAAAGGTAGAAAAAGGAGATAAAAAATAGAAGAAAAAGAGAAAAAATAGATAAAACTGGAAGAAAAATAGAAAAAAAGAGATAAAAAATGGAAGAAAAATACAAAAAAGAGATAAAAACAATGGAAGAAAGGTAGAAAAAAGATAAAAAATGGAAGAAAAATGGAAAAAAAGAGAAAAAAATGTAGAAAAAGATAAAGAAATGGAAGAAAAATAGAAAAAATATTAAAAAATGGAAGAAAGGTAGAAAAATAGATTAAAAATGGAAGAAAGGGAGAAAAATACATTAAAAATGGAAGAAAGGGAGAAAAATACATTAAAAAATGGAAGAAAGGGAGAAAAAGAGATAAAAATTGAGGAAAGGTAGAAAAATAAATAAATAAAGAATGTTAGAAATCTGTAGAAAGAAAGTAAAGAAGATAAATAGAAAGATAGAAAGATATAGGCCATAAATCAGAAGAAAAAGAATGGAATGAAAAATAACAAGAAAGATAATTTAAGATGGAAAAAGAAAAGTCATTACATGCAAACAGGTTATGAACTAATATAAAAGTCTTTAAACTGTCCAGATTATATTCAATTTTTATCGTTATTTCCATGGCAGGTGCTCGTCTGAGCTCCAATCTCTGGTCCCCTCTTGCTAATCTTTTATGAAAAACACCCGTCTAGCTGAATCCACTGTCAAAAACTTTCCCCACTCTTTATCTATGCCTAAATCAAAACGTAGATTCCATGAACAAAGCTTCTTTCTTAGAACTGCACGCCTGTGGAACTCTGTTCTGTCTGCCTGCTTCCCTCCTGACTACAACTTGGATGTCTTCAAGTCCAACGTAAACAAATTCCTGGTGAACTGCCCCCTTAAGTAGACACTTTAAATATCCACACTAACGTACTGTACTTACAATAACCCTTATCCCTGAGTGGCTTCCGGGCCTTGATAAGTGGTGAACACCTTGTAACAAAAAAAAATTCAATTTATTGACAACTAACAGGAAGACCCGAAGTTGCTCGGGATTGAATGATAAGCCCTATGTCTCCAATCTCAAAGGATAATACTTATTCTTATATTTTAACATATTACTTTACTTATTCTTATATGTTTTTACATTTTAGATCTCTTTATCGAATGATAGATGCTTCAAATTTCCTGAAATTCACATGTACTGCTTTAGTCAACCCGAGTTTCAGGAATTTTGATATACACACAATTTGATAAAGAGGTTTTCACCTCGAAATATATTAATGTTTTGAAGTGAGACCTCTTTATCAAATTTGTATTAATAGGGGTTAAATACATAATATCACTGAGTAGAAGTTGTGATCAAGACAAAATGCTTTACTAAAAACACTACTTTTGTCCTTCTTCTCAACACCAGCCTATTTGACAGACTTTTATGACTGCTCTCTGTATACGGCATAATCACATTGACAAACCGGTTCCTGTTAGATCACTGAAGCATTGTTGAGCATGGTCAGTATAAAAATGGGTGACTATTTCAGAATATCAGGTGTTGTATGTGTTCTCTGCTTACCTCGGTATTGTTTCCAGTCATTCTATATATATAAATTTCTGTGGAAATATATCCTTATAATATATACCAATCCTTATTTAATAAGCTCAATGTAATTACAGAGCAGTATAGTGAATGAATGACAAAAGTCTATATTCCAAAGATCATGATCTTGCTATTTCTTCTGATGAGTTAAGGGCAAAATAGGTTCACTAGTTGATATAATAATTTAGTGATTGATTTTGCGCTATGAAACAGGTACTGTCAAGAATTGTAAATGTCAACTGAATTAAAGGAATGAATTATAAGATGGTCAACATCATGAGCTTTGGAATATAGACTTTTTTATTCATTCACTAATATATATATATATATATATATATATATATATATATATATATATATATATATGCTAGCATTTCAGCCCGGCGTTGCCCGGGTGTTTGGATGTGTATGTTGAGCATAAAAAAGCGGTCAATTTTTTTAAACTTTGACCCCTATTAGGGCTCAAATCAAGTTATTAAGTTAGATCCATGCCCAAAGAAACCATATCTAAAATTTCAAGTGTTTAGATCCAAACTTGGCGAAGGAGTTTGGTAGAGTTCTCAAAAGTCAAATCGTTGAACTTTGACCACTTAACAGCCAAATTTCTGGCCGAACACGGGTTACAAAGATTTTCCCAAATCTCAGTACCCTGTATATTAAATTTCGAGTCTGTAAACTGAAAATTGATAGAGTTATTGCGTAGGAAAATGTATGCACACAGACACGTTTACTTTTATAGATTAAACAAAAATATATACGCATACATGAATATATATGGAAACAATTTTATATTTACTGTAAACTTTTTATGCAAATATTATGCAAGTATAAATCATGTAGAATATCTGCATGAATATAATTACACGTAATAGTTAACTAAGATGATCATCCCATAAGAAAACCGAAAAAACTAATAGTGAATTAATAAAAAAGAATGTTTAAAAGAATATGCAAATTAGCTAGATCTTTTGCTAGTCAATGCAATTCCACAATTCATATATAAGAAAATTGTATTTTCTTTTTAAATAAATAAAAAAGAGTTTTTAATATGAATATCAATACACAAAAATGAAAAGCGAATTTATAGCAGTATATATATATATATATATATATATATATATATATATATAATGTCATCCACATACAGTACTGCTTCACTGTATCACAGCTCATCAGTGTGGTTAGACTTAACTATCCCAAGCCAGAATTGAAGCACTATTTGGATTTGGGTATGCAAAATTACAATATTTAAATATTATCTAAACGCCTTACACAAAGAACATTGCTTTGTAAGCTAGCGGCAGTTTGTTATTTTGCTCTCCAATAAGGAGCATTTATAATCATCCACACACAGTACTGTTTGTTATATCGCAGGTCATCAATGTGGCTAGACTTAACAACTACCTCAAGCCAGGATTGAAACTCACTGTTACGCTATTTGGGTGCTGCTAAGATGGGTGTGCGAAATTACAATGCTTAAACATTGTCCAAACGCCTAAGCTCTATCTGTTTACACAAAGAGCATTGCTTTGTACGCTAGCGGCATTGCACACAGTGCTTCAAGCAAACTATATTACCTTATCAGCCTGTGTATTTTTCATAAGGAGTTTTGTGACAGACCATTTAAATTCATCTTTCTGTTTTACGATACTTTTTCATTCATTAAATTTATTTATTAAATTTATTTACAACTTTTTTCTTTATATTCATTCATGTGAATGCACATTCTATTTTGCTTTTGAAACAATAATGCACCCAACCCTAACCCTAACCCTAACTCTATCCCTAACCTAAATATGACCAAACAAAGATAGTATGCCAAGGTCAGCTTAAAATGTTTCTTGCACATTTCGTTTCATTCAACTTTATAAAATGTGGCTGAATCAAAAAACAAAAACTTATAAAGAAAAGAAAAGAAAAATCCAGTAAAAACAAAGACAGAAAACATAAAATTTAAGGTTTTTTGTTTGGTTCTTTCTTTCTTTACTTTTCATTTTTTGCAAAGTTCAGACTAAGTTTCAATCTTTTGTGAATGGAAATCTCTGTAAGGAAGAAATAGCAATGAATGGCACCAACTACGAGACATTTCTGAACTCTTCAAAGACTCGTTCTTAGTTTCAATTTGTTTGTTTAATAAACAAAAATTTCAAAATACGGGACAAGCAAACAGAAAAAAGAATAAACATTTATATGCACTTTGCTTTCATTTTCTGTTTTTAGTTAAGTTTTTTCTTTTTTTTAATTTTGTATTTTTTAAATTTTGTATTTTATGTTTCTTTCTCATGGTTTTCTTTTTTGGGTGTCGATTTTCCCCTCTTGTATTATTTACTGTCTATATTAGTCATTCATTTTGTGTTGTGTATACGTAAACAGCAAGTGTTCATCCAAACAGTAGCCAATTCAATCCAGTAAAGCGCAGTGGGCTCCCTTTATGATAGAACTCTTCACTGAAATCGTGCAGAAAATAAGAAAGAATTTTCTCTCTCTTGTTAACCAAGGCTATCAGATCTATCTGAATGAGAACAAAAATAAAATTTGATTTAGTCAAGAAGGATTTCTCATCCACTGAAAAGATATAGTATCAGAACAGATACTACACTTTTCTCCTAGCCAAAAAAAAAAACAAAAAAAAACAAGGATTGTTAATAGTAACTCTATCAGTGTTTGTCTGATAAAGTTTGAGTAATGCTTCAGAGTACTACTGAAATCATTCCTTCCAAGATCCTTAAATTTACCCCCCTCTTCCATGCTGAAGACATTTAGCATTATATAACCTGTGGGGATCTGATCTTTGAATAAAAATAATACAACTCCCAATCGGATGTTGACTCGTCGGCTAGTGTTGCATACAAAGTGTACAAAAGCGTCTCTGCACATCGGCTCCACGCAACCTTCCGGTCAAAAAAAAGAAAAATAATAATAGCGCCTAAAATAAAGTATGGAAAAGATAAATAGTCAAGGTTTTGTGAATTGAGGGAGAGAAAAAAGAAAAGGGGCCGAGAGAAAACAAGAGATAGGCACAGCGTTAAGCGAGAAGAAAATCGGCTTTCAAAATTAAACCCGACAACACTTCTCTGCTAAGGATTACTAAAAAAAAACACCGAAAACTGAAGAGAAGATCTCCCCCACCCCCACCCACCCCGACAAAAGGGATAAGCACTGTTAAAAACGCCCACCTTTCAATTCCTTGTTTTCTCTTTTCTTCCAAGTATAAAACTGAGCTCAACTTTAAAACCAAACTTTTATTGCGCATAAAAGCCACCCCAAAGTTTTTTTATGGAGTTATTATTGCGTGTTTTAACACCTAACCTACCTAACCCTAACCCTAACCTTAACCCTTAAGTCATTCCTATTATGTGGATTCATTGGACTACTGTTCTCATCTTGAGTGTCATTTATACACCGTTTCCGTCGATGTAACCTCCGACCTTCTTCAGGTGATCTTGTTAAACTCGGGAATGTTTCTTTCAATTTCAGGAATTTGGCCGGAATTGTATTTTTTGTCCGCAAAAACCGATGGCGCAGTGGTTAGACTACTTAGAAAAATCAATTGTAAAAATGATATTCTCCTAAAAATTGAAAATTCAATTCTCAGTGTGGGTGACCAAAAAAGACAATTGTATATTACTTAGGACCTCTATCCAATCATGGCTGACGGAACGAGAGCATGCTACCCCGGTGTAGTAAATAAAGAATTTCATTTGAAATTCCGTCCAAATTTCCGAGTTCAACAGAAACGTTCCCAAGTTCATCAAGATACATCCGAAGAAGGTCTAAGGTTACAGCGACAGAAACGTTGTGAAATTTTCACTCAATATGAGAACAATAGTTCCATGAGTCCAAATAATACGAATAACCAATTCTCATCTCAAAAAATTTCACCAACTTTTCCAGAGACTTAATAAAATGGCCATAGGGAAGCAGAATTAGCTGTGAAATATATCGTATGGTTGTTCAGGCTTTTCAGGTTTTAACGCATCAGACTCGCTCCTGTATATGAAGCTACCAGAATCATACGGTACTAAGCATCACTTCAAAAAATAACGTCAAAAAACAGGTTCAAAGTTTTGTTTGGTAAATCTTAGTCATTCATGGATTATGTTAATGCCAACATCAATGCAGAATGACTAAGAAGCAATGTAAGTGCAGTAAAACTTTTTGTGTCTTGTTTTTTTTTTAACTTAATCAACTTTATTACTATGTTAAGATACAACAATAATGCATTTTATTGTATCATATCACATTTGACTATTGAAATGAACGTAACATGACGTGATAGCTTAGGTGTTGCATTTCATTAAAAAACAAAACAAATATCTCTATTGATTTCTTCAGGGGCAGGTTGATGTTTGATGCTTAGTACCGTATGATTCTGGGGGCTTCATATACAGCAAGTGAAATTAATGAAATTTACGGTACTAAGCATCAAAAAGCTATGGAGACATATTTGCTGCTAGGCTAAAAATTAAAACATGAAACAATAGCTATTACGTTACACATGCATATTCATAATGCTGCCATTCAACCTTCACCTGGCAAATTCCATTTTTTTCATTTTCACACTTTTGCACTGATTTTCTCCAGCTAAAACTCAAATATAAAATCTTGCATGGGTTCGAATGCCCTATATATTAACTTTCATATCTGTAGACAAAAAACTGACAGAGGTGTTTGGTAGGCAAAATTTTTTAAACATATATATATATATATATATACGCATACATAAATATATATAGAAAGAGGTTTGTGTTTACTATAATCTTTTTACGCAAATATTACGCAAGTATAAATTATGTAGAATATCTGCATGAATATAATTACACGTAATAGATAATTAAAGATCATTAGCCCATAAGAAAACCGAAAAAACTAATCAGGAATTAATTAAAATGAATGTTTAAAAGAATATGCAAATTAGCTAGATCTTTTGCAGATGAATGCAATTCCATGACCTATATATAAGAAAGCTGGGGTTTTTTTTTTTTTCTTTTTAAATACTGGGACAATTATTCTTTTGGGTCCCAACCAGAGTGCCCCTTTTGCCTTTTTTTCGGGGAGCTGGTTTAACTCCACATAAAAACGACCTTGTGTCACATTTCGCTTTGGTGGGAAAGCAAATAAATACTAATAGAAAAAAACTTTTTTAATACGAATATCAATACACACAAAAAAATATAGGAGTATAGATTGTATACCTGGGCTTTGAAGATGTATATCTCCATGCTTTATTTAACAAGTTGCCTATCTTTGTAGATAAGATAGTGTAGCCCCTCTCAGGTGACACAAGGGTATCAGATAACGTATACGTACTGATATAGGATGAAATTTTTGAAAAGCTTTCCCCAAACAGACGGCATAAAAATAAAAATTGTCCAATTAAAAAGTAATGAGACTTTTTTTTTTAATGGTATAGTTTTTTTTTGCACTAGCTCAAATGTGGCAACGATACTTAATGCACAGGCAAATGGTGGCTTTATAGAGATGTAGGGCAACAGTATATCTACGGTCAAATGGTTAGTTTATATACAATACTAGCAGATGTGGGGAGTTTTCTAGCCCGATAGAGGGAGTCTTCCTTCTTTGTAGCAAACTTGCCAGCATCTTCTCTGTATTGATGGTGTAATTGTGTATTGTGTATGTATTGCGTGTATATGCTAATACCGAGCTGTGAGCAAAGTGACGCCGCTATGGTACGGAGAAAGAAAAAAAAACTATAAAAAGAAGTCAGAGCACCTTAGATAGGACGATCACGTTAGAGACGTGGGTGACGTGGTCACAGCCGTAACGAGAAGTCACGCGTGGCGGAAGAATGAGGAAATAAATTCATGTTGCCTGAGAATGCCCAGCTGAGACGTTTAAATGTTAAACTCTCGCGTAGGTGTTATCAACTAAGGCAATCAGTACTTACAAGGTTATTCTTAAGAATATCAAAACCTTTTTCCAAAGAAAAAAAAATTGCAAAGAAGCCGAAAATGTACAAAAGAATACTAAATCCGATTACACCAAATAGAATATCCTTTATTATTGCTATCTCATAATGACACAATTTTCAAAAGCGCTACATATAGTGCGATATATCCTTTATAACGGACATTGTGCTTCAGTGTTGATTTTTATGTCCAAAGGGAAATAACTCCGACTTAAGTACAACCGATTATCTCCCTTTACAGGTTGAAAGTTAAGAAAACTACCGATCATGCGCATTTCTATATTTCAGAAATAAAGAACGCCCATGAAAACCGGATCAGTGTAGATTATAAGCACACGTGTATCTCTTTTTTTTTCTTTCTTTCTTTTTTATCTATTGCTAAGTCTCGAAAACCGAGCTTCAGGCGGGTTGAAACACCTATTGTTTGATAAAGAGATCTTACCTCGAAATATATTATGGAACACGGTCACACATATTAGATTACTGTCTAGAAGTGGTGACTAAATTAAGTAAGATTTACTACTAAAAAAAACAAAACGTTTTTTTTTCTTTCTCAACATCAGCCTATATAAAATTTTTGGAAACTCGAGTGGACTAACGCAGTTCACGTGAGTTTCAAGAGATTAGAAACACCTATAAATTTGACAAAGAAGTTTTACCTCGAAATATATGATGGAACACGGTTACACATAATCAGATCATTGTGTAGAAGTTATGACTAAGGACATAAGATTTACTAAAACGAATTCATTTTATTTTTGAATAGACTACTCTCTAGCAAAATCCAGAAAATAACTTAGCATAATAACATAACAGATATTGCGTTTCTGCATTAAAATACTCAAAAAGGATTGATATGCCATAAAACTCTGCCAATAATTAATTATATATAAATTTAATATGGTTATGCATTATTTTATCTATAGCTGATGGGTAAAATAACCTTTCAACATTATAAGCGCATATGTGAACACAGTAGAATAGGATCTGAACATGACATGTTTGATTCCAAAGTCAGAGATTGTATCTATTAGGCCACTAAGAGTTTGGTTGGATTTGTATTCTATTGGTTTGATTTGGCTCCGTCTTCAGGAAATCTCCTGAAAGCAATATATACTGATTATTATATTCATGATAAGTGCTTAACTCAGCTCGAAACCCTAGTTCTTTCATAAAATATTCACAGCAAGAACTCGTCTGGCTACAACAACAGCAAAGAACTTTCCTTTCTTTCTCTCTCTCTCTCTCTCTCTCTCTCTCTCTCTCTCTCTCTCTCTACCGAAAACCAAATGGAACTGCCTTGGACAAAGTTTTTTTCCTAGAACATTTTATGTGTGGAGCAGGATACTACAAGTCTGCTTCTCAACCGATAACAGCATGGCCATCTTCAAGTTTCATGCAGATAAATACTTCTGACGCCAACTTTTTTTTTTTAATTCAATTTTCACCCCAAACAAGGCACAGTGCCACTTTGAAGTAGGAGGCTAATATTGGGGACATAATTTGTAGGGGCATTATGAAGGGAGATGAGTAAGAAGATGTTTGTTCACATTACACTTGAACTTCTGCATATCAGTACAGTTGGAAAAGCAGAATCCCGGAAGGGAGTTCCAAAGACTTACAGTTCTGGAAAAGAAACTATTGGAGTAAACGCCTTTCTTACACCTAGGGATCTCTACTGTAAAGGGGTGGGACTTAGTTGCTTGTCGGGTTTGTTGAGGGTAGTCACGTCGAGGAGGTACAAGTGCTTGCAGTTTGTCAGAGTATTCACCATTAAAGTATTTGTAGAACAGGCAGAGGGGCGCAACCTCTCGAAATATCGTCCTCTTGGTAAGTGGCTATACATCTGTAAAAAAATAAAAGGTATGCAAGAAAGAATTACCTGGTAAAGGACCTTATAGTAGACTTGAAAAACGCTGGACTGATCAGGTCTTCAACAATGTAGAGCTTCCTTTACAAACCGTATAAAAATTAGCAAGGCTTCAGAGAAAGATTAAATCTGACTAGATAGGAAGATGAGTACAGAAAAGGAGACTTCGGTGGTATGGCTACTTTGAAAGAACTAATGAGACTTTTTGAGTTATTAGATGTAAAACGGTTTAGATAGCAGACGCAGTTCATAAGGGGAAGGCGAAGGAAAACATAGAAGAAAGTGATAATAATGGACTTGAGAGAAAGAGGGATAAATGAAGACTTGTCCAGAGACAAATTAGTCTGGAAGTCAACTTTTTAGTTATCCAACACATGCCAGTATGTTAACCAACAATGACTATGATGATAAAGGCCTTCAAAACGTTGGATTCGTCCGCAACAATGCGGAGCTTCTTTTCTAACCGTGCAAAGATTGACAAAGCACAAAAATAGTGGAAGGATTGTCTATTAAAAAAAAAGTGCTAAGTTTGGAAATCAATTTCTTAAAGTCTAGTTTGGAAATCAGTTTCTTAAAGTCTAGGGAGATGTTTGTAGAAAAGGAGACTTCAGTGGTATGGTCACATTGAAAAAAAAAAACGAGTAAAGTTCTTTGGGTTAGTAGATGTAGAACAATTGAGGTATCAGGTCCAGTTCACAGGAGATGGCCAAAGAACACATAGAAGAAAGTGATAATGATGGTCTTGAGAGAAAGAGACACAAATAAAGACCTGGCCAGAGATAAAGTAGTCTGTAAATCAGTTTCTTAAAGTCATCCAACACATGCCAGCATGTAAACCGGTGAAGAAGAAGAAGAAGAAGAAGAAGAAGAAGAAGAAGAAGAAGAAGAAGAAGAAGAAGAAGTGACCGAAATAGATCCAATAAAAGTTGAAGCCAAGAAGCCCCCCCCCCTCTCCTTGGAGTCTGGTGGTGCTAGTGTTGAATTGGCTGCACCATGAAGTGCGGGGAGGGGGTCGTGTTAAAAGTTAGGTTGACCTACTATATGTTAGTGGTGGCCGAATATAGCAGAAAAGTGACAGTTGACACAGGCAGAACTTCACCTTTCATTTGTGGTTAGATTAATCAAAAATCTCCCATTATTTGTTTGTGACTCACACACGGCCAGGAAAGAATATGATCTACGCAGATCGGATTTCTCGGGCCTTTGTTGTGTCTAGAACCGCTGTTGCAATCCTATCTCTCAGCCTGATTTGTCAGATATAGTATTACAGCAGGAGGAGGAAGAGGAGGAGGAGGAGGAGGAGGAGGAGGAGGAGGAGGAGGAAGAGGAGGGGGAGGCTGGTTAGAGAGGAGGGAGGAGGGTGTGGGAACCAACAGTCGAACAGCGATTACATGTAGTGGATGTCGTTTAGGATGAACGAGAATTTGTTTTCTTTTTTTTCTTTTTAATTTCCTTTTTATTAAGTACTAGCGGTATTCAGCCTGCGTTGCCTAGTTTTTTTGTTTGTTTGTTTGTTTGTTTGTTTGTTGTTGTTGTTGTTGTTGTTGTGTGTGTGTGTGTGTGTGTGTGTGTGTGTGTGTGTGTGTGTGTGTGTGTGTGTGTGTGTTACGGCATACCAACACATTTTGAGTTATTTAATGCGGAATCCAGTAATTTTGGAAAAAGGTTTTATGTTGTAAGTTTTGTATATCTCCATATATTTATTCGTGGATATTTTTTTTTTTTTTTTTTTTGCATGTCTATCTTTTTCTGGTTATGTAATGTGGAAGCCAATAATTTTTATATATCTTCAATTTCTTTCATATCTCCAAATATTTATTCATGGTGTTTGGTTTGATTGTTTTGTTTTATTGCTTTTCGAATTATTTAGTGCTGAATCCAGTATTTTGGTAAAAAAGGGGGGGGGGTTATACTTCACGTTCTTTATATCTTCAAATACAGGGTGACCCCCCCCCCAAAAAAAAACAGAGGACATTCAATTGTTTTTCTGAGCATTTTACAGTCAACGGAGAAAAAAAAGGACAAAGACCCTAGTGTTTTGATGTGATGTTTTGAATATAATAAACTAGTTATGACCAAAGTTTCACTTCATTCGGACAAAATACAAAGAAACGAGGCTTAATTAGAGTTGGACCCCTTTTTTTGGGGGGGGGTCACCCTGTATTTATTCATCATGTTCAGCGATGTGCAGGGGAAGAGGTGCTAGGGGTGTCCAAGCACCTGCCCTTTTTACTCGTCTTTTAAAAGTGCCCTTTTCAGAGGAATGTATTATAGGCCTGTGCCCCACTGAGTCGCCGTTTTTTTTTCCACTTGTGCATCTGCCCTAAAAAAGAGTTCTCTGTGCGTCACGGATCGTGTTTGTTTTGTAGACAAAAAATTGTTGATTTTATTTTAACTTTGCAATACATGATTTCTCATAAAAGAAAAAAAAGAAAGAGAGAGAGAGAAACAGACCAAATGTCAAGGTCTCATGTATGATATGAAAAGAAACTGGAATCTTAGGGAGATATTAATCATACCAGTTATTATAGGTGCTACAGGGCTTATGAAGAAGAACCTGAAGTCCCACTAACCTGGTGAACCAAGTGCAAAAGAGATCCAGACAATTGCACTTAAGGGAACAGAGCGAGTATACTAAAAAGAGCTCTCGGTTGGTTTCAATAAAAAGTAGGGCAATGTTGGCAGCTGGTTTGGCTGCCCCATACCCAGCATTACAATCTTCAAAGAAAGAAAATGAAAAATATATATATATTGCAGATTGGAAATGATTTCAAATATAAGCCTCGAAAACAGAACTTTCACATGACATTTGCAATATGAGGTCAACTAAAAAAAAAATCTGTTAGCGTGTTGTTGTTTTTTTTTAAGTACGTTATTAACAACTACAAAAAGGTAAATAGGTTTAACGAATTGAAACGAATTTGTTTATTTTAAATCTTAACAATACAAATAAAAATAATTATTTAAGTTAGGAAGAAGTTGTAGTTTACTTAAAGCATTGTGTGTAGTGTATAAGGAGTTATGTGAAAGCTATGACAATGCATTTTGTAGAAAAACACTATAAACAGGATAAATGGCAATATTGAAAAAATTTTAAACTTCACTGAGATGTTCTTTGTTTAAGAGTGAAAGTATTTCCATTGTTTAAATGCATTGGAAGTTGAAATATATAACAATTCTCAGGATATATATTATTTTAATGGGAATTCATTATTGAGATGAGTATTATTAATTTATTTATTGCGGATTATTATCCTCATCTTTCTTAGATGTTGTTTCACGACGTTTCGGTCAACTATTCCTCTGGCCTTCGTCGGGTGGTAACCGCGACGGAATAGGAACAACAACTATGGAAGTCAGTATTTGCTGAGGATGCACTTAGGATATTTGGAGTTCCTATCCCGTCACGGTTACCACCTGATGAAGGCCAGAGGAATAGTTGGCCGAAATGCTGTGAAACAACAACAAAGAAAGATGGGGATAATTGTCCGCAATAAATAAATAATAATTCTCAGGATAAATATAGCACTAATAACACTTTGCTCAGGCATAAAATCAAACTGCATTTCTTCTTTTTACTGCTATTTCAACCCCAAACTAAACACAGTGCCACTTTGATGTAAGGGGCTACTAGTTGGGACCAAATCTGCAAGGATACTATGTAAGGAATTGAGCAGCAAGATGTCTGTTCACATTACACTTGAACTTCTGCATGTCAGTAGAGTCAGGGAAGCACGGAATCGAGAGGAAATTATAAAGTCTAGCAGATTTAGACATACAGGCATTTAGGGATCTCTACAGTGTAATAAAATAAATACGGTACAATCACGTTAACACACCGGTTCTCATCAGATCAGCGAGGTTATGCAATGTTGAGCCTGGCCAGTACCAGATGGGTGACCATTTGGGAAGGCGAGGCGCTGTATGTACTGCTAGGTAAAATACCAAGTTGAGAAACTGGTGTGGTCTATCCTTCTCTCAAGGGTAGATAGGACTCTCTTAAGCCGTGGCAGGCACCCTGTCTAGTGATGGCGTTACAATAACAAATACCCTTGATAACCATGGCGAAGCATTAAGTATTCAGCTACCGACAAGATTTGAATTACACTACAAACGCATGTAGTGTTTAATCTCGGCTGCGGCTGTGCTGGATTGGACAGTGTAATTTTGCTACTTGTCGAGTCGGTGTATGTGCTTTGAGTTTATTAGAGCACCTTCCATTAAAATACTTGTAAAACAGACACAGAGATACACATTTTGGTGATGAGACAGAGGTTGGAGTTTGGTTGCTAGTGCGGGATCGATTAGGTTGGCGACTCTTATTTTAACCTGCCTTTCATCTTTGTTTATATGATTTCTTATTTGCTGCTGAATTATTTCCTTAATCTCTTTCTTTAATTTTAAGCTTCTGTGATTATCTTTATCCAGTGTTTCCCATTTACCCAACAATTCACAAATGTACTAAATTTTCCAGTCTTTTAGGATAAACTCTTCTTTTATAGTCAAATTCGTTAAGTCTGCATCTCAATGCAATTTTTACATACTTTATTTTTTTTAGTGGCCTTATATCATTTAAAAATTAAAAAAAAAAAAAAAAACTCGGTATAAGATAAACTTTGTAAAATTATTTTTATTTATTTTTATTTTTTTTTTTAACGGTTTCAAAATTTTATTGAATTTCGTTTAAAATAATGACCAGACGATCTTTTTAGCCATGTCTGAATGATTGCGTTCGTGTCATCGTTTCATTAGCTGATTTGAGTCACGTGACAGTTTCAAATTATAAACACGAGCAGACGACAATTACGAAGGTTTGGGCGGCCTTTTTTAGGTGAAATTTTGGGTTGAACTCTCAATGGAACTTAATTTTCATCTCTGTGGATATGGGTTTCTGCTATTATGAAAATTGTGTCTTACAGCCTTCAGCATTTCTGTCCCGATGTGTGTGTGTGGGGGGGGGTCCTCCAGCTTTACCCTTCTTCATTTTACCTCCAGCTTTCTCTATTTCTTTAATTCTTATAGCTGGACCAGATACTGCTTAAGCAACATCTAGATTTTCACGATTCTATGCAAACTCAATATTCAACAATTTCTTATAGTGGCATTTCCAAATAGCTTTCTTAATCTCTTCAATTGTTGCTAACACTTCATTGTCATTTACGAGGGGCGTGCAATAAGTAATGCCCCTGACCCACTTCCAGTTGTCTGATCTAGCTGAAATTTTTCATGTGCAATGATTTATATCTCTATGGGTTATGTGGCAAATTACAGCTCTGAACTAATTGTGGTTTCTGTTTTACAGGTGTTTGAACTGAGTCAGGTGTGAAATAGAGCCTGTTGAATGTCGAGCAGTGATCCGGTTTTTGTATTTGAAAGGATGCACACCACAGGAGACTTTGGATGAAATGAAAGAAACATGATGATAATGCCCCATCATATGACCTTGTAAAACGCTGGCATCGTGAATTCAAACATGGCTGGAAGTCTGTGGAAACAGCTCCCAGACCTGGTCGCCCCCCCTTCTGCCATTGATGAGGCATCTGTCCATCAAGTTGAGGCTGCCATTTTGGTGGAAGATCGGCGCATTACTATTCACCAAATAGCCCAAAATGTCAAGATTAGTACAGGGTCTGTGGAAACTATAATTCATGACCATTTGTATGTGGTTATGAAATCCAACCCCATCCTCCCTACTCTCCTGACCTTGCACCCTCTGACTTTCACCTCTTCCCAGTCATGAAGTTGTTTTTGAAAGGAAAGCGTTTCCCAGATGATGCAGCCTTGATTTCTGAAGTCAAGTCCTGGTTGGAGGACCAACCTGGGGTGTTCTACAAAAACGGTCTGCAGAGCTGTATCAAACGATGGGAGAAATGCATAACTCTGGGTGGTTCCTATGTAGAGAAAGACTAATAACTGTGCCAAGTTTCGTTGCTCTATTGCTATGGTCAGGGGCATTACTTATTGCACGCCCCTCGTAGTATGCACTTCTCTCCAATAATTAACAATATTTGTTTTGCCACCTGTTTAGCTATCCTGAATACTTCATTCTTTTCATCATCCTTTTCTAGTATACTAGCAGGTAGACCCGACGTTGACTGGAGTTGAATATTGATCGACAAATGTTTTACACGCCCATATTTTTATTATCATCAAAATCGGTGAAATCGGCTGTTTTTCTATCAAATCGATTGATTGCCTGCTCTAGTTGGGGACTTATCATGGTGCACCAGGAGAAAACTCACATGCCTCTCACAGTGTCTTATTTCACAATACATTGGAGTGTACATTGATGTTAACTTTGGTCAAAATCGCATGTTCCTTCTTTCATCGGATGATTTTGATTATCAATACTTATTGAAGACATTCTGATACAAAACCTATCTAAGAATACTGCCAAGCACATGTAGTACCTTCATGAGAGATTTCATAAAAATTGGCCCAGCTGTTTTCAAGTCCATCGGGAACGAACTCACACATACAAAGTTCCTTTTATATAATAGATTTAGAATTCTAGCCTTTTTAGCTTTTTCTTAGCTTTTTCAGCCTTTTTCTTAGCTTTATCGTAGTTTTTTTTAGCTTTTTCTTAGCCTTTTCTTAGCTTTTTAGTTTTTTCTTAGCTTTGTATATTGCTGTTCTTGCTTTTCTCTTTGCTTCCAGACACATCTTCTTATTCACTTAAAACTTTTATCAACTAACTCCTTCGTTGTCAGTTACATACACATATCAACTTCCTAATTCCACTATCATGCTAATTTATGCTAATTTATGCTAATTTATGCCTTAAAGACCTTGCTTTTTTGAACCAAACATTAATGCTAATGCTTCCCAATTTTTTTTTTTTTGCTTTGCTTTCCTGTTCTGAATAGTCAAAAACAAAGACAACAGTTTTCATCTACAAAACAACCAAACCAAACACTATGAATAAATATCTGAAGAGCTTGAAGCATAAAACTTTGTCCAAAGTTACTGGTTTCAGGGGTAACTAATCCAAAAAGGACTGATATGCCTTAAAACAAAACAACCAAACCAAGCATCATGAATAAATATTTGAAGATATAAAGAAGTTGAAGAATAAAAATTATTAGTTTCAGCGTTAAATAACCCGAAATTGGTTGAAATGTCGGAAACACAAAAAAACTAACTGGGCAACGCTCGGTAAATACCGCTAGTATTTAAAAAAAAAAAAAATAAAATAAAAAAGTTTTATTAAAAAATCCAACAACAACAACAAAAAACTATTGGTAAATATTTGAGGATATAAAAAACTTTTTTTTCAAACTAGTTTTAGCATTAAATAACCTGAAAATGGTTGATATACTCTAACACAAAAAAACTAACTAAGCAAAACCGGGTAAATATTGTTTGAGGACATACAGAATTGAAACATAAAATCTTTTTTTCCAATTTACCCGATTCGGCATTAAATAACCTGAAAAAGGGTTGATATGCTGTAAAATGAAACAATCAGACAAACAAGTCTTGTCTCTAACTTCCAACAATGTTCTTATTTATTGAATAACCCTGGCTTATTTATATATATATCCATAAAATTATTTAAAATCAACATTTGTAGGGCTCCCATTTTTATTAATAATATTAATGATTTCTTTTGATTCTATTTTTCAGGTTATAATAATGAAAATCTGCCGTCCGGTTACATCATTTGCGGTTGGTGCCAAAAACCAGGAGTCAAACTCTTCACCTTGAAGACCCTAAACGGCTCCAAAGTATTTTGCAGTGAGGTCTGCTTTACGCAGTGTCGACGTGCCTCTTTCAAGAAAAACAAAATTTGCGATTGGTGCAAACATGTGCGGCATACCGTTAACTACGTTGACTTCCAGGACGGAGAGACACAGCTTCAGTTTTGCAGCGAGAAATGCCTCAACCAATATAAAATGAACATTTTTTGCCAAGAGACCCAGGAGCATCTGCAGCAGATCCAGGCCTCAATAGATAACAATTCATCCTCTAATGACGTGTCTGATAACCAGATCCTCATCACGCCTGACCTTTGGCTGCAGGAAAACATTGTCCGGCGCCACAAGAAAATCCGGTTAACCCAGGAGGAGGCAAACCACTCGGAAACAAACAAAGACCAGAATGATAAACCAAAAGATCTGTCCAACCATGTTGAAAGCCCCGAAACATCAGGCTTGTCGAATACGGTTGAAAAGACGCACGACAAGGTCAGCCTTGATAAATCGCTTAAGGAAAGACTAGCAAAACGCTTGCAGAAAGATCCCACCCACACAGCTAGTCCAAACATGACCCCTTTACAAAAACGTCCACCTCCAAGTCATCCACATTTTGTCCCTTCGATGTTCCCCCACCCAGCAATGAATAATTGGTGGAACCATGCACAAATGATGGCATCAATGGGTCCTGGCTACCCCGCATTTGGAGGTTTTCCTCCTGTCATGTATCCAGGAATGTTCAATCCTCCTTTTAACCCTATGATGCCTGGTGCACCACCACCACCACCACCACCACCACCACCAGCACCACAACCTATGCCAGAAACTTCTAGACCTCAGAGTCGACATATCAATGCTGCTTCTACACCAGGTCCCGTAGTAACTCCAAATGCTTCCGCTTCTTCTCCAGACATCTCACAGAGACAATCCCAGAGTCCTGCTGTAGCATCGAGCGCCACTAATAAATCTTCAACAATTCCCAGAAATCATCAGTTCGCACCAATGTGGCCTCCAGTGTTTCCTATGATGCCCATGCCACCCCAAATCCCCCAGCAGGGAGAACCTAATGTTAACGTTGGTTCCAATCCGACAGTGCCTCCATTTCCAATGCCAGCACCAAACTGGGCATCCATGGGCATCCCTCCACAGACGGCGATGATCCCGTTTCCGTTCCTCTTCCCTTTGCCTTTCCCCATACCAATTCCGATCCCGATCCCGATGACTTCCGAACAAATTGAGAAACTCTTGAACCGGGTGTCAAATAGTAGCAGCAGCAGCAGCAATAAGGAAGATGAGACATCATCTGAGTGCGAAGATGTAAAACCGCAAAATCTACAAGAGCACCTGAATCTCAGTTTGAACCATCACAGCAGTAACAACAACAGCAACAGTAGCCACAACAGTCTTGATACAATGTCCCTCACTCAGCCCCGCACTGCAGCAACCACCACAAAAAACATTCCGAAGGAGTGCATCACATGTGCCTCATGCGTTACCCCCAGCAAAAGCACTGCGCTACCTCGTCCGAGCTCAGTCCTTTCAGTTAAGAGCGACTACCATGCCTCATTGACAGAGGTGACTAGCGTCAAACGACCTCCAACTCCGGCCAGTGTCAGCTCCATAGAGTCGATAAAGCGCGTACGCCATGAATCAGTGAACTCTAACTACGACGAGGTGATAGACTTGTCCAAGGATAGCAGCCGCGAAAGTGCACACCGTGAAGTTATCTCCCCGCAGAGCCACACTGTGCCAGAGCACAAAAAATTAAATTCTGTCCGTTCTACATCAGTACCTCTGCCAAACGCCGCCGCAGGGAAAAGGGAAGCAGACTTTTTACACGTCCCCAAAATTCACATCGTCTCTACGCCTACAGACCCTCCCCTATCACAGCACCTACCCCTGCCACCAACGGATCATGCCTATTCACTAAGACGCGGACTAATTTTGGACGCTCCGAGCGTACCAAAACGGCCCAAAAGCCCCTCTCCAGAACGAAGGAATTATATTCGTAGCATGCCTCGGGATATCATGGAGGCCCGGCGCTGCTTACGAACAAGAATCAAGACGAAATGAGAATAAATGACGTTTTTTTTTTTTTGTTTTTTTTTTTAAATCAGCCACTTTTAGAAATTGTGCAACATTGTTTAGGGGCCAAATTTTGGTCAGGACTTGTTTATTTTTCTAAAAGTTGCTCTCCATCTCTGAAAGTCATTTCTCCCACAGCCCAACGTTGATGTTAAAAAGAATATATCAACTTTCAATTGATCGATTCTCCAAGCATATCTCCTGATGTACATCATGTCCAAATGTCTCGATCTTTCTTCTTGTTTTAACCAAAGTTACACGACAAAAATTGTCTAGAATTTCTTAGATAAGGCATTCTTAATTTCAGTAGTATGTTCTGTACCGTTTTTATTCATCTTAGTTGGAATCTTCATAATGTTTTGGCCGTTTTACTCTCTGGTCTTCTTCAGGATTTTTTGCAATTGTAGGTAAGGTTTTAGAAATTTCAAACTGAATAGATGATTTAATTGTGAGAATATAGAAGGTTGATTCAAAAATATTTTTGTGTGAATCCTATCTTTCTACCTAGAAGTTACGCTTTCAAATACACACACACACACACACACACACACACACATACACACACACACACACACACACACACACACACACATATATATATATGCAAGCATTTTAAACCGACAGAAGAATTTCAACCGATTTTCAATTTTCGTATTTCACACAAGGACAAAAGGTGTTTGAAATCTATTACTCATCACCAAAAAAAAACAAAAAAAACAACATTTATTCCTGCTTTCAATTTGAGAAGTTCTTCTAGGCTGAAGCAAGTTTTACTTTTATTCCAATCCAGAGTGCACCTTTTTGGGGAGCTGGATTTTCTCCAGATTAAAAGCCAAGCTTTTGTGTAACTTTGCCCTCGTGGGGGCGATAAGTAACAAGGAACAATGGAGGAGAAGCACAAGAAACAAATATACTGATAGTAAATATTTCAAAGACAAGAAAAACACAGTATGAAATCTAAATAAAAGGGTTGACTTCAAAAGTCCTATAAAGGTTAATCACTAAAACAAAATACTCCTGAAGAAGGCCAGAGCGTACAATACTTGAAACGTTGTAAAATCGTAACAACCAAGTTTAGGAAAACGATTTTTTGTTCATTCAATTTCAAATCAAATTGTTTTAACCAATATTATGATATACAAGTAGTTGATAAGATGTTTTAAATAGGGGGTCATAATTACTCTAAGTTCTGCTTTATGATTATTCAAAGATGCTGTGTTGTGGCCATTTACACATTCATACTGCTGGAAAATGGTTGAATCCAACATTCATCTCCATAGCAACTTTTCTTTAATTAATCATATATCAAAGAATCGTTTACAATAAGAATTGTGTTTCAGCATTTAATGTCTCAAAAAGGTAGATATGCCGTATAGCAGGCAGTGTTACTATACACAAATATGAAAGAAGTAAACAGATGCATTTATTATCATTAATAATGAAACAAAAAACAGTCAGAAGTTCCTGATTAACCATTGGATGGAATCCCGGAGTTTGTGTCAATTTTATACTGATTTAGTCCACCTTCATATTAACCTATATTATAGCATCTCTAAAATTCTGAGAATTCTAATGCTTCGTGAGTGGTGTTATGTGATATTATTATTATTATTATTATTATTATCACTTGTACTCACTAGGAGTTCTCACACAGGTTATCATCAGAGATTACTCACTGACAACAACTAGTGGTGTTTCTTGAAATCTGGATAACAAGAAGTCTTCCCAGATGACCAATACTCTTCACCTCTTCCGATAGCTTTTGCAAATGATTTTGCATAATCGTAACAGTCGTTTACCATTGATTTCTTGCTGGCAATGACCATTGGTCTTCACTGGAATTTCGGTAGCAATAAGCCTCTCCAAGGTCACAGTCCCCTTTGCACCTATCCAGTCCACGTGACCTCCCTCCATAAATTGACAGGAATAAAGTGGCATGATATCAGACAGGGACGTTTTAGACCGACCAATCTTCCCATCAGCAAACACCATACTACAACAGTGTTAGTTTTGCATCTCAGAGTCAAGACTCCCAAAACAGCTTCTTTACTTGGATGTGTGTGTAGTTTTAGGTAAATCAAAACACCCAGGTGTTTGTGTTTGGGGAGGGGGGGGTAGAATAAAAAAAAAGTTTTGGTTGGTAAGTATGAAGGATCGAACCTGAATCCGAACCTTTGAGTCGAAGTTGGAAATTAAAGTGTGAAAAAAAACATGCAACGTTAACCACTAGGCCACCACAGAATAGTAACGGAAACATGTTTGAATTTATTTAAGTATTAAAACTTGGCAGGTGCCCGTACTTAATGAGGTCAACTTTGACTGCGGGGCAGTATTTTATTTACTGCGGGGCAGGATTTTTTTTTTTTGTTTCCCCAAGATGTTGTGGGGAAAACCAGCTCCCCATAAAAAGGGGATTGTCCAAATTGAATAGCAATTGTCTGATATAAGGAGAAACTCCACATTGATCAAAGCTGATTGCTTTTGGACGTTTCCGGCGATCGCAACCGGAAAAATGCCGTCAGAATTAGTTTCAATTTTATTATGTGAAAAAAGCTTAATGCACATGCGGCGATCGAAAAATGTTGAATATTTATCTTTTCAAAGTCGAGCAAATTAAACAGACAGGCGACTCCCGTTATTAACTCGTAGATATTGTCACTTAGATGTGATATAAAATGTTTTAAGAAAAAGTGAGTCGACCGATCGCTTCTCAGAAAAAAGCCTTTCTCGGACATACACAAAAAACGAACATACATACACACACACATTTTCGCTTTTATATATATAGACTAGCGGGGGTGCCTGGCGTTGCCCGGGTGTTTGGAGGTATAAAAGAAAAAAGTTTTAATAGGAAGGTAGGATTGAACCTCAAAGCCTTGACGCAAAGGTGGAAACGAAAGGAGAAAAAAAGCCAGTCACCTAACCATCTCGGCCACGAGGGAGAGGAACTGATAAGGACGTTATATGAAGGTTTATGAAGCGAAATACACAGGTGCGAGGAAATGGCATGGTGTCTGACCTAGTTTTACGCTGGAAGCCAGATCATTCACTTTTGCGTTTCGAAGACGTGGCGAACTGATAAAATTCGGGCTAATTAAATAGACACGCCACCCTCGTTGTTAAGTCGTATTTATTATGATTTAAATGCGATATAAAAAGTTTTAAGCATGAGCGAGCCTACCCAGAAGGTCTGGGAAAAGAGCCTTTCGCGGACATACACAAAAAGTGAACATACATACATACATACATACATACATACATACATTTCCGCTTTTATATTTATAGATATTCGAAACTACTGCTTTGTACGGCTCCACGTGCTGGCCGTCGGCAAAGGAAACAGAAAGTTTTAAAAGTTATAAAATATTTTTTGTGTCGGGTCTGTTCACTTCTTTCATTGTGTGTATTTAATTTTAGCCACAGTAGTAGTAGTAATAATCGTTGTAGTAGTAGTAGTAGTAGTAGTAGCAGCAGCAGCAGCGGTCATTTTACGCTTCTTTAAATCTTATTTTTGTTGCTATTTTTATTAACAGAATGAGATGAATCGATCAAATGAAAGCGGGTTTTTTTTGTTTTTTTTTTTTTTTTTTTTTTTCTCTCAAAGGCTGTGACGGGATGTACACATCGAGAGGCAGGAGAAAATGGAGAATAATTAAAAGAAAAAAAAAGAAGAACAATAATGATAATAATAATCAAGAAACAACGTTGAACACGCCAAAAAAAAAAATGTTCGAAAAACAAAAAGAACTGTAAATTAAAACATTAGAACATTGTCTCGTGCCTTTGGCTTGGCTTTGAATAGTTGCAAACAAAACACAAATATGGAAAAGATCTAAGAAAAAAAAAATTAATAAAAAAAATTGCATTATTGTTTCATGCACACATACAACCAATATATATATATATATATATATATATATATATATATATATATATATATTATTTTGGAAGAAAAATTGACAATAGTGCTCAATTACTTGGGTAAGAATCTAATATATTTATTAAAGATATTTACATTTGGAACATTGTCATACCAGTGATTTCATTGACAAGAATAACTATTCCGAATGACTATCTATATATATATATATATATATATATATATATATATATATATATATATATATATATATATATATATAAAGAGAGAAACAGAGAGAGAGATAGAAATTTTGAAATATTTAAATTCATATATATATATATATATATATATGTATATATATATTAAAATTAATATACACATATTATATATGTATAGATATATTGAATTTAATATACATATGCATATATATATTGAAATCAATACACAGACACATATATACATGTATATGCATATTTATTTCAATTTACAATACATATATGTGTGTGTATTGACTTTTATATATATATATATATATATATATATATTTCAATATATATACACACATATGTATTTATATATATATAGTAATAGATCTATATCAATATATATATGTGTGTGCATATATGTGATATATATACGTATATATAAATTGACATATATAGAGTTATCGATACATATATATATATATATATATATATATATATATATAGAGAGAGAGAGAGAGAGAGAGAGAGAGATGTAAATGTATGTGTGTATATATAGAGATATAGATAAATATATATATAAATGGATAAATATATCCTTATAACAAGTGAGCTTCATATGAAACACATGTTTAATTCCCGAAGGAAATCAGGCTAAATGCTCTACTCACGCAGTCCGCACCGTACAGGAACCATATCAGCTCTCATATACGTAGAGCTGGAGCACTCTCTCTCTCTCTCTCTCTCTCTCTCTCTCTCTATATATATATATATATATATATATATATATATATATATATATATATATA